>NC_044305.1:137208012-137373276 GCF_007474595.2 Lynx canadensis | reverse complement strand
CCAACCCCCCCCCCTCCGGCCTCTCTCTCTCTCTGCCCCCCCCCCCGCCTCTCTCTCTCTCTGTCTGCCCCTTCCCCACTCTCTCTCTCTCTCTCTCTGCCCCTTCCCCCCTCTCTTTCTCTCTCTCTGCCCCTTCCCCCCCCCCCCCCGGCCTCTCTCTCTCTGCCCCTTCCCCACTCTCTCTCTCTCTCTCACTCTCTGCCCCTCCCCCCCGCCTCTCTCTCTCTCACTCAAAAATAGATAAGCTTTAAAAAAGAAAAGAAAAGAAAAGAAAATGTCTGCTGGAGTCCAGGTGCTTTGTGGGGGACAAGTGAGTGGCGCAGAGGACAGACCTGAGCCCTGCTCTCGGGGACCCCGCGGCCCGGCCGGCAGACCAGTCCCCGGGAAAGGCTGTGGGCCACACCAGGACAGCAGCAGGGGGCCGCGAAGCCTTCTCTGTGTTCGGGGCAGGTGGGGTCCTTCTGGGGGTGCGGTGGTGCTTGGCCCAGAGGGCAGGCAAGACCGGGGGGCCCAGTGCTGCTCTGGAGGCTGAGGGTCTGGAGGAGATGAGGCCGCGGGACAGGACAGGGTGGGCTCAAGCGGCGCAGGGGTGACGGCGGGTGGAAGGGACCCACGGGGGTCCCGCCGGTGCTCGGGCCGCGGGCCCAGCCAGGCCCAGTGGGAGCGGGGCGAGCTTGGGGCCGACAGGGCGGCCGAGTGACTTCCCCGGGAGCGGCCGTGACTAATGTGGCTCAGACCACAGTCAGGAGGCCGGCGGCCCGAGATCGGGGCCCCGGCCGGTTCCTTCTGAGGCTACGAGGGACAGCCTTCTCCCCCTCCCCTGCTTCTCATGGCCGCCTGGCCGTCGTTGGCATTTCTAGTAGGTCTCCGCCTTTGGGCTGGTGTGCCGTTCCCCGTGTGTCCAAATCCCCCCTTTTCTGGGGCCGTGGTCGTGTTGGTCGTGTTGGGTGAGGACCCGTCCTGCTCTGGCGAGACCTGTCCTTGGCCAAGAGCGTCCGCAAGGAGCCCATTCCCACGCGAGCTCACGCTCTGAGGTGCTCGCTTAGCATGAGTGAGTCTGGGGACGTGACTGAACCCATGAGAAGGCCTGGCAGCTTTGAGGGACGTGTGAGTGGGAGTCACGGATGTTTGGGATGGGCCTGCAGGTGAGGGAGGGTTCCGGGAGTCTGTTCGCAAGTTCTGCTTCGTAAAGAGAACCACAAAAGACAAGGATTTGCGGGGGGTAAGTCTGCCTGCTTCCCGGCAGGAAATCTGACGCTTCAGGGATACAGTATGTGCTCCGGGGTGTCCGTCCCATCATCCCTCGTGCCCTGGGGTCACCTGCCCTGATGGAGGAGAAAGGAACTGTCCTGCATCCTTCCTGCAATTTGTCTCATCCCGAGGCCATGGCTGGACCCCTGGGGGAGAATGAAGGCCCAGGCTTGGCCCTTCCCCGGCTTTGGGCACCACCGTCAGGTTGTCGTGACTAAGCCAGCTGATGTTCGCGAGCTTAGAGCCGGGCCTGGCACCCCCCAGGGGTCCCGTGAGTGCTGGCTGTCCTCACCCATTTCTGCTCTCCTGTCTCCGTTAAGATGTCCCTGAGACCTGGAGGGGGGTGTACAGGGCCTCTGGGCCTTAGGTCCCAGCCTGAGACCCGGGCCGTGTCCCGGTCCCCTCCTCGCGGGTGTGTGTGGCTCTGGGTCACCCGGTCAGTGCCTGTAGCCACCTCATTTTGCCGTGAGTGTCAGGGATTTAAAACCCACCGGGCCTGGTAGGTGACGGGCCACTTTCCATGTCAGCGTTACAAAGAAGTGGCTTTCTGGGCCACAGAAGTAGCTTTATAGCCCCAGTTTCCTCATCTTTAAATTGGGACAATTGAAGAGTCCATGTCCCAGGGCTTCATGAGGATTAAACGGGGTGATACTACAAGCACAGGCTGTGACTTGCGGAAACTCTCCGTTACTCTTACTGGCCGTGGTGCCTGCAGGTGTCCCCTGTGTGAGAACCGGCTCTACCTCGTAGGTGCGGGGAGAACCCCGAGAAGTTCCTGCATGGGAGGCGACCCCTTGTCAGGGGGATCATTTAGTCTGGTAGAAGACGCAGAGAATCAAAGAATTTTTTTTTTAGGGGTAAAGATCGACCTTTCCTTAGGTAAGGAATTATTTTGACATGCAGACTCTCAGTGTTTATAACATTCACTGTCCCCACCCCCTTAGCTGTCACATGCCTCGGGTTTTTTAACGCAAGATTGTTTGCATAGGAGACTTTCCTGCAGGATTTTAGACGTTCTGTCAGAGTGAAGTCTGTTTTTCTCCCCTTGGTAATTCTGCGAATTGATAAACTGAGGAAAGCTGTGTGGGATGCTTTATCCTGGGCTTTCTAAGCAGCTCTGGGCACGTGGTTTCAATTCTTTATTTTTGAAGGACTTCTGTGCAAACATATACACAAGAAATCCATAAATAATTTGGAAATTATTAATGTGTATTGTTAAAAATCTTTTGCAGAGCACCTGGGTGGCTCGGTTGGTTGAGCTTTGGGTCTGACTTCGGCTCAGGTCATGATCTCTCGGCTCATGAGTCTGAGCCCCACGTCGGGCTCTCTGCTGTCAGCACGGAACCCGCTTTGGATCTTCTGTCTCCCTCTCTCTCTGCCCCTCCTCCACTCACTCTCTCTCTCTTTCAAAAATAAATAAAAACATCAAAAAAAATCTTTTGCAACTTCACACAAAGCTCTAATGTCAAGCTATGTGGTGATTTTGAAAGTGGGCTCGATTACAGATTATTCTTAACCTTTCCTCCGTCCCGTCCTTCGTAGCCATGTGTATCGAGAGAATTTTGACAACGGTGAGAAACCTTCGTCTATTGGACTCCGATCTTTTGGATAATCATGTTCTTCACCCACGTTCCTTATTTCTGGCCTTTAACTCACAAATACTTTCCAAGTCTTTATTTGGACTTGACTTTTCTTACTTACAATAATCATCAAAGATGAGCATTCTTTGAACTGGGTAATAACTACAATTGTAGTTAATAAGGCATCATTTCCGTCTCCCCGAATGCCGATCCCAGGCCACGGCAATAACTCCTCTCACTATTTTTAGAGTGTCTGTGTTCAGCAAATGGTGTTAGAGCGACTGTGTTCAGGAAACGGTGAGTCTGAATTCATCCAGGGGCCGCGAGAAACTACGGCCGGCGACGTTGACTCTGACTGTTGAGCCGTGGGAGGAAGGACGGCGAGGCTGGACTCGTGACCCCACCAGCCAGAGCCAGAGCCGTGCTTTTCTCACCACTCTGCCTCTGTCGCGTCCTCCTAATGGGATGAGGACAAGGACGCGTGACACGGAGCTTCCTGGAATTAATGGGCCAGGAATGGGGCCGACCCAAGTCTCGTCTCAGGATGAGTGTGTGACGTGACTGGTTTCTCCAAGGCTCCGCGTGAATTGCTGACGTCTCACTGATCCCCAGATATGCCTTGTGTTTTCCTAGCTCCCAACTTTGCTCACGCTGTTCTCTCTGTGGGCAAGATCCTCTCCGCCTTCTTTGGCTGATCAAAACCCATGCACCTCTTAAGGCTGACAGATCTCACCTCCTCTGTGCTGGTGTCTGTTTCCTGGAGAATGTTGTCGGTACTTCAGGGAGGCTTTCCCAGGGTCTGTCGCCGAGGGTGTCTGTCTCCCGCATTTGTAACCTGCCTCGTTACAGGCAGGGTTAGAAGGCTACCAAGGTGTGAGCCCTTTGCGGCCGGGACTTTCCCTCCTCGAGTGACCCCGCGTGGCACCCTGCCCAAAGCCGGCGCCCATTAAGGTGTGTCCACCCCCACGTTCCCTTCCCCTCCCACCCTTCTCATTACCTGCCAACGTCGTCAGGACAGAAGGGGCCATCCGTCCCTGTGGACGCGTGACCGCACGTTGGTGTCTGATTCCATTTCTGGAGCTCTTCAGATTTCGTTTCTAGGCTAAATGAAAGATGATCCTGGAATAAATAAAGGAATGGCAAGAAATCAGGAGAAATTGCTTCTTTTATAGTCAAGCCAACCAACCAGATAGCCTTAGATTAATCGTTCCCATTTGGTGGAATGTAAACTCTGCAACATTGGGGCAAGTTCATGGACAGTAAAATTCACTGCGCTCAGTTCCATAGGTAGAGACAGACACGGATGGCACTTGTATTTGTTTCAGCCAGGTTACACTCATGTCTGCATCTCACAGCGGGACTTTGCCTGTGGAATCTTGTTGTTTTTGAAGCATGTTGAGTGTTAATTTTTTAAAAACCCGATTGTAGAGAGTATCTCAGGAGAGAATATTTCTTCATTAAATGGCCTTAAATGAGTGACGATCATACGGAAGGAGGACGATTACCTGGAAAAGGTTCTGTGGTGATTCAGTTATTTTGGAAAAATATATAAATAATAAAGATGTGGGAACATAGAGGTATACTTTAATAAATTTGAAAAAATCTTGAATTTCTCCCTCATTATGAAGCTCTCATAACCTGTTTTCCGGGGTGCGTTTGCATTGTAGGCAACTGCATACAATTGCAAAAAAAGTCTGAAGAAGGTTTTTTTTTTCCTAAGGTACAAATAGATGCCATATTTAGAAAAATGAATAATTGGAGTCTGCAATCTACAATTTTCTGGTAATTTCTATAGACTTTTGGAATTGAAATCGCACATGGATGAAATAACGCAGAGTAAGTGAGTGTCTCTTCTTCCTGCTGAAAGTAAGAAAGTGGGTGTGGGGTCTGTTTTTGAGCCCAGGAAAATTTGCTGTTGACTGAGATCGGGGGTACAGAAAGCCGGGCATCCCGTGGGGGGCAGAGCGTGGTGTAAACTTACACAGACATTGGCAGGCGCCAAGGGTGGGTCAGAGAGGAAATGGCCGTGTCGTGTGGAAAGCAGCAGATTTCTGCCACCAGCTGGACCCTTAGAGAGCGTCAAACACGGGGCGAGAGAGAACCTGCCTTAGATACGCACCACCTTTCAAGCCTTGGGCTGGTGCGGAGACCCTCTGGGAGGACCCTTGCCTAAAATCCCGCACTGCAAACTGAAGCCAGGGCGGGGACCAGAGGGGCGGTGTTAAGGGGGGCAGCTGGGTGTAGACAGTCCGGACTCCACCCCGGCCAGAGGAGGGTTGCTGCCTTTGTGCTGCGGCTCCGGGAGATGCCTGCAAGGCCAGCCCGGCTCTCGACTTCCTGCCGCCCGGGGAAGGCACATCGGTGCCGCGTGGTCGCCCGCGGCCCTGGGGACCTCACTGCGCGGAGACAAGACGTGGGCCCGCCTGCCCTCCAGGCCCAGTGGGAGGCGGATGTGGTGGGGGTCTATCTCGGCGGTTACAAGGTTCCCAGGACCGGAGGGCCCTTTGTGACATGCTCTTGCCGTCTGAGAGGCGCTCAGGAACCCTTGAGGAGAGGGGCGCCTGGGGGGCTCAGGTCATGATCTCACCGTTCATGACTTGCAGCCCCGCGTGGGGCTCTGTGCGTCAGCGTGTCCCCACATCCCCCCTCTGCTTCTTCCCCGCTCCTGCTTGCTCTCTCTCAAAAATAAATAACCATTAAAAAAACAAAACAAAAGGGAGGCTGGAGGAGACACGCAGGTGAGTGCTGTGGGGTGCGTGACCCCAGCAGGGGAAGGACGGGGCGCCCCGGTGGTCTGCAGACCTTGGCGCCGGGCCAGCCCTTCGCCCGGGTGACGGAGCGCGGTGATGACAGCACGTAGACTTTATTCAAGGAGCCTCAGTTAGGAGGAGGTCAGAGCCCCCCCTGGCACAGCGAGCCCCGCGGCCTGCACGCAGGTGATAGCACGGCGGCTGGCGTTGTGGCCCGGGCTCTAACTCCCTGTCTTCCTGCACAAACCCGAGAGCCACCGCTGTCACACCACCCTCACCGCCTGCAAGGCTCCAGCCTGCCCAACTGGAGCCTCCTCGTCCCCCCGGGGCGGAAACGGCACGGGTCACCCTGCGGCCGAGCCCCTACCCCAACCCGCCGCCCTTGCCTGTAGAACATTCAGGATCCAAAAGACTGTATGTTCGAGAAAGCTGGTTGTGCAAGTGAACCAGGTGGAAATAATTTGGGGCCCCAGACACCAGCATAAATGCTTGAGAGTGCCTGGTATTGATCTGCCCTTTAATAAAAGCCTCTACCCAGAAATCCTGAGAATATTCTATAAGCTTGGGCTCTTCAATTGCAGATAAGCTATGCGTAATATATCAGGAGGATGTTTTTATTTAAAAAAAGGCAAATCAGGGGCACCTGGGTGGTCACACGGTTAAGCATCCGACTTCGGCTCAGGTCGTGATCTCACAGCTTGTGAGTTCGAGCCCCACATCGGGCTCTGTGCTGACGGCTCAGAGCCTGGAGCCTGCTTCGGATTCTGTGTCTCCCTCTCTCTCTGTCCCTCCCCCGCTCACGCTCTGTCTCTGTCTCTCTCAAAAATAAATAAACATTCAAAAAAAGGCAAATCATCAAACATCACAGATGTAGCTTAAATTGCCCAAGTTCTATGACGTGCCATCATTTCTCACCGTCCACAGAGAGCATCTCTGGTTGAGCAATATTTTTCATGCTGGGAGTACACCCTCTGGGGTCCTCCTATGGGCCCCTCCCTCTGCTGCACGCAGGTTCTGCTGTGTCTTGATGTGTGCCTAGAACTGGCTTGTTCTGGACGCTGTCTGTTAGGGGAGGCTGTCTCCTTTTCTTCCAAATAGGGCTGGAAGGACGCTAAGGTGGCACATGGCCCGGATCGCCTGTGCAGAGGGTTGTCTGGGGTGATGGAGGGCGTGGCCACAGCATGACCACCTGGAGCCCAGCCCTGGCGTCACATTACTTCTTGTCACACACATGGCCTCCTCACGCCCTTACCTTGCCACATTTGGCATGTTCGATAATGCTACGATAATACAATGCTAAGGAAGGACACAAGTGAGGCACAGTAAAAACGTGTTCCTGTGGCAATCCAGACGCTCGTAAAGTGTGTCCAGTGTCCAGAAGGGGGCGCCTCTGAGCAGAGATCTGTTACAGGTGGTACGGTTCTAGGGTACACGGCCCCTTGGATGTGGGGCTTGTACAGATCTGTTAAACGAATATTCCATGCCATGAGACAGCACGCCATTGAACTACAGACTTGATCCCTCTGAGAAATGCTCACAAGGTGTTCTCTGAGAGCTGCCACCTGAAACAATGGGCTATTTTATCACAGTGAAGAAGCAAAGTACAAACGTGTGGATCATATAATCATCTTTGGCGTTTACAGCCCTCGGACTCTGAATTCTCAAGATCTGCTTTCCTGGCAGGAGTCGCTGACCTCAGTGAAGGGTCGAGACAAAACTTTAGACACCCTGCCCCGCCCAGTTCCCACGATCAGTGAGACAAGTCTGCGGCGTAAAAGGCCTCGTGCGCTGAATCCCGCTGCTCACTCTTGGCCAGGGACAGGAGGGAAATTGTGATCTTATTACGTCGGTGAGCTGGGGATACCGGAAATTCTTACTTGAGTCCTTCCGGATATTAATAATGATACAATACCAAGCTTAAACACAGCTCAAAGCAGCTACTTGTATGGTGTCATTTGCAGGGAATCCCTCCTCCTTTCTAGGTTGGAATCGTCTAATTAAAAAAGAAAGCGCCTACTGTCTCCCGTGGATCAGACTTACAGCTTGGCGCGTGGATGGCCACAGGGTGTTGGGCTGATCAGAGGACTGACCGGGACCTGCTATGTTGTAGTTCCTCTCTGCCGGCTCCTTTCAAAGACAAGTAGGCAAAGCCCCCGCTGTCGGCACTGAGGTTAAGACTTTGCAGATTCCTCCCCGCTGGGTGGCCTTGAGACCCGCCGTCCCTCAGGACGTCCGCGGGCTGCCTTCTCCGAGCTCCAGCCACAGCAGCTGAAGTTGGGTTAATCTTCACAGAGTTTTAGCCCCTTTGATCATATCCATTGCTGTTGAAATTTGGGATGTGGTGTTGTCATTTCAACGCGGATTTCAGCACAGTGGACTCACACAACAGTTTCGGACGGGAGAAGGAGGACAAGTGAGCCCAGGGCCGGGAGATGGGGACACTGTCCTGACTACAAGGCCCAGGAGGAGACAAAGCCACCCGCACCACCTGCAGAGAAGCAGACGCATCCCTCACCGCCCCGTAAAGAGACACAGCCACTAGTTAAATCAGTGAAGACGGAAGATCAGGAAAGCCATCTCCAATCACCCGGTGACATTGCGCGAAAGCAGAGAAAAGCACAGGGAAGAGAGAGGGGTGCCCCTTCTCGTGCAGTCGGCTCACCCCTGCACACAGGGATTCATCCGAGTGAGCTGCTCGGGGGTGGGGGGCTGCTGGGGATCTGCCGGCTGATGTGTGTGAGGTGTGTGCGTGTGCCCAGCACTGCTCGCGTACAGGCTGAGCTCTGGGCCTTGGACGGGTGACGAAGGAGACACGGACCATTCCTCTGTGCTACTGAGATCTGGCATCCGGTCCAAGGAGAACAGCATCACAGGTTCAGAAAAAAGGATTTTGTTCAAGAAAAAGGATCTGGCCCGGCTTAGAAGCGATGGGTGGATTTTATTTAAAATGTCACACTTCCCCGGGAAAACACTTCTAGTGGGTGTCACAAACTGACACCTGAGTTCAGACTTGTGTTGCCCTCTGAGTGTGTGAAATATGGCGAGTCCCGAGGCGCCACAGGCCAGGGCCAAACCCCTCCGGATTTCCAAGGCTTAGTAGGGAGAAAGAATGTAAGATATCTCGGGTGCGGCTTCTGGGCCGACAGCGAGGTGGTGGCTCCCCCAGGTGACGGCTGTCACCCTCCACCTATGCGGTCCCTACCCGGGACAGCAGGAAGTGCGGCCGTCCGGTCTATGACTCCCACAGGTGTGGATCCTGGCGAGGTGAGAAGGGCCCACGGTGGGAGCAGAGGACTGTCTGCTGTCCCCAGAGGATGCCTTCCTCCCCTGGTTAAAACAACGATGGGTCCTATTAAAGAGGTGATGTGGGACCCGATCCCTCCCTCGCACTGGATGTCTCTGTGAAGCGAAATTAAACTCTGCAGAACGGAGTCACAAACGGGACACATTTCAGCATGACGGTCCTCACTCAGTAAAGGAGAAAACTTACACAAGCATCTTGGGTTTTATCCTTTTTAAAAAAATGTTAAGTTTTAAACTTTATTTACTTATTTAGAATCCCAAGCAGGCACTGTCAGTGCAGAGCCTGATGTGGGGCTTTGTGTCACAACCCGTGAGATCATGACCTGAGCCGAAAGAGTTGGACGCTCAGCCAACTGAGCCACCCAGGCACCTCTATGCATTTTTTGTAAGATAGGAAAGCTTAGTTTAATCTCGAAGCCTTTATCATTTTTGTACAGTATCAGAAAAGAGTGAGTGTAATATCGCAGGACTAGTTGATCAGAGTAGTGCCGACAGCAAGGGCCTTGTGTGGTGTTTGACGCAGGAAAGGGGAGACGCGACATCTTCCTTGTTTCTAGACAGTCTTCCGGTGACATCACTCACGGCCACGTTTCGATGGAGTCGCTTTGTGAGGCACGTCCGTCCACGCGTATGAACGGGCGCTGATCCGTATCAGCGTCCCACAATGAACAAACCTTTCAGAACTTCCCAGAGAAAGGGGGGCAGTTTTTTTCCAGCCCCAGGGAGGGCAGCTGTCCGGGATCCGGGTCCTCGCCAAGAGGAGAGTGCTCCCGCAAAGGGACTTGGGGTGTAGGGTTATGCCCAGGTTTTACGTAAAAAGCTACGAGTCAATAGATAAAGGGCATTTCAGAAAGCTGCACACCTTATCTTAAGCTTCTAGCACCTGCAGGGCTGTGTGGCTTTCACCTCATGGGAACCAGGCAAGTTTCTTCCTTTTCCTCATCTTTTGTGTCCAGAATGCTCCTTTTTGGTGATTTCTCTTTAATGATGCAGCTGTACAATGTGTTCCGGGGCAGAAATAGAGCCCGTGCTTTGAGGTTTTACTGAGTCATTCGGACCTTGGTAAACGTTGGAGTGTAGGGTCCCTGAGAGCCCAGGAGCAGGGCCCACAAACAGGAAACACTGAAAACTTCCTTTATCATCAGAATGGGAGTTTCAACCGAGGCGGCGCGTGTCACAGAGGTGGATGCAGAGGTGGAGACGTGGGCATGAGACACAGGCGTGGGGACAGGTGGGTAGCCAGAGTGGCATGGGGGTAGCCAACAGACGGGGAAGAGTGGCGATGGACCACACGATGATGTGAGGGAAGGGTTTTGCTCACCAGAGTGGAGAGAGAGGACTGGAGTCCGTTGGGGAGGACTGAGGCTAAGTGGACAGAATTTAATCTCACGTGTGTCAACCTCAATGTTTCCCAGCAGGGGTGTAGCGGGGAGGGCTCTCTCAGCCCCCAGACAGGCTGGTCTGATGGAAGGTTCATGGAGGGCGTGGTGGCGAGGGCGGCGAGGGAGACTGGCCTCTCTCTCCCCCGCCTCCCAGTGCTCCGCAGGCGGTCTGTGGTTCTGAGCCCCCTAGATGCCAGCGGACCCCACGTCAGACTTCTTTGCCAGGTACACACGACAGAAACTCTAGGAATTTCCAGTTAAAAATATGAGCGTTAGCTACGTGCTTGAGTTTCCTGAACCAACTGTTAACATTCTGGCTCAGAGTTCAAGGTCAAAGAAAACAAAACACTAGCAGAAAGAATTTGGACCTTTTGGGGGCCTGGATGTTCCCTCACCTGCCAGTGGACCTTCATTGTTTTGCATGTCAAACTTTTTGACGTTGAGCCGGGCTCTCCATTGAGGGTTTGGCATTCTAGAATCCCCACCCCTGTGTCGAGTGGGCTTTCGGGTCTAGAACTTACTGCTGGTGCAGAAATCGGCAGACTCCTTACAGGCAGAGAGAAAGCACGTTCCTACAGACATTTCAGGCCATTAGCGCAGTTCCTGGTGTGTGTTTAGGTGCTAAGTCAATGTGACTAAGTGAAATTATAGTTACTGTTGAGTAGCTCGTTAGAGTAAACACACACGGATGTCTCTTTTAGCCTAAAGTTTTCAAATCCAGGCAGGGTGACGTCTTGTGGTTCCAGGACAGGGTCTGAAAGGGCCGTGTGCACAGAAGCCAGCAGAGTCCCAAGAGACATTTGAGGCGATGGCTTTGGCGACTTCTCCCACCACTTCGACGTGAAGGAAATGCCCTTTGCAGGGGATGAGCAGAAGCCAGCTCCTCCCGCATCGCATCGCATCGCATCGCATCGCATCGCACCCCCCAGGCCTGGAGCGAGCAAGATCGAGTGGGGCAAGTGAACCATGAGATGAAGACAGAAAACCAGGGCGTCTCTCACACCAGAGATTCGCTCTTTGAGGTAGAAACCTAAATCCCGAAGCGGGAGGCAAGTCTGGGGGACGGACTCCACCTTTGAGCCTGTCTGCCTTGAAGAAGCAGCACCTTGAACGGTGTGTTAATGTGAGCATTTCACAGAACTTGGAAAGTCCCTGTGTCCCTTCCCCAGCGGCCCTGCAGGTGGACAGTCCACTCGGGGTGTGGTGACCCAGCCCCGTCGCGCTGTGACCTGCCCCTCTGGGCCGTCTGGAGCCCCCCCTCTCATGGTGCATGGGCCCAGTTACGTTTTCCAACTTATCAATGAGTTTCTATTCTTCTCCCTCAAAACCATGGCTATTTACAAATGGAGCTAATGCTTCCAAAGGTCATGACCTCCCCCGCAGACCCCGTGACCTCTGGCCTTCCCTGTCTTTCCAGTGTTAAGAACGCTGTGGGAATCCAGTGCCCATTAACGCAGAGCGATCCTGTAATCCCTAAAGAAAGCTTGGTTCCTTCTGTCTTCTCTCCTTGCTGGCTCTCCTCTGAGGCAGGATCATGGGGCAGTGAGGTATGCCGTGCTTTCTAAATATCGCTTTCTCCTTTGTGAGCGGAGTTTTTTCTTAACTCTTTAAATTGACATTCCACCCGACGTTTCAGACATTTCTGAAAAAAGCATTAAGGCGCATCTGTATAGTGTTAATTTTTAAAAATGACTTGCCTTTTAGAACGCCCTTTCCTGCTGAATCAATAGGGCGACCTTGGCCAGAAGCTTGGAATATTTATTTCTTTGGGGTCTTCCTGGAGAGTACATCACGTTACTCAAGTACTTTGAAATTCAGCATCATAATTTACTTTCATGACTTAGAGTCTGTCCGAGTCTAAAGACCCATTGGGACGGTGGATGCCAAGCTTATGATTTTATTAGCATTTCTAATTGCCGCTAAAAGTAGAACTTCCATTTAAAAAGGTGTTTTAACTTCCTTTTTACCAATCACATTGGAATTGTGGTAGGACCTGGGTGTTGGTTGTACGGTCAGTGCTGAATTATGTTTTTCTTTGGTCTGATTTTCCTGGTATTTAATATCACTGATTTCTTGCTGGCGAGCCTGGGGGAGAATGTTTTATTTTCTCCCCCTGCCCCTATTCTTTCTAAAGAGCAGTTTCCCAGCCCGGTCAAGTGAATTAATGAGGGTCTGACCCCCAGAAAGACTGAATTTATGTGCACTCAAAGGTAACGACACTTGAAAAAGACACAACAGCAAATACACATGACAAGGCATGCCAAAAATCAAGGGGCTCAATTTATTACCCCTCCAGATGATAAACCAGGGCTCGGAAAGTTAATCGTGTGCAAATGTAGCCTGGTGAGCAGGGTGGCTCTGTGCTCTCTGCAGATGGACATGTGCAGGGTGGTTTCCTTTAACGTCTCTGCTTTAGTCAAATTGAAACCTGGCACCTTCAGTGACAATGTTTTCGCCTCTGTCGGGACCAAATCGTGCACTGTCATCGGGGGTCTTGGCCGGAAGCCGAAGGACGGGAGCTTCCCGGACAGCATGATGTTGAGGAAAGGAGAAGCAATTTAACACATGGAATTATTTCATATTCAATCATTACAGTTATTGGAAAGGCGGGGAGAAGATGTGCCCGTGAAATGAGCCACTTAATAGTCAAGCATTTATGATAAAAAAAAAGCCAGTCTGAAAAATCAGGTGATGAGCATGTTATTAACTTTTATTTCTTGTTTCTAATGGTGTGAAAAGAAAATAGGTCTGTGGGCAGAGATGTGTATGTGGCACCCGATACTCCACCCACTTCCCTCAGTCTCAGCCACTTCCTTCATATTTTGTCCATGGAAAACAAACATGTGATTCTCGGGGCTCCTGGGGGCGGGTCCGTCAGTTAAGTGTCTGACTTTGGCTCAGGTCATGATCTCACGGTTCATGAGTTCGAGCCCCACATTGGACTCTCTGCTGTCAACATGGAACGTGCTTCGCATCCTCTGTCCCCCCCTCTCCCTGACCCTCCCCACTCGTGCTCTCTGTCCCTCAAAAATAAATAAACATTTAAAAAATGTGGTACTACATTAGTGCCTTATTGTCAGATGAGCATAATTACCGAGGCAATTAGAGAACTTTAAAAAATTTTTTTTTAATGTTTTTTTATTTATTTCTGAGACAGAGAGAGACAGAGCATGAGCAGGGGAGGGGCAGAGAGAGAGGGAGACACAGAATCCGAAGCAGGCTCCAGGCTCTGAGCTGTCAGCACAGAGCCTGATGCGGGGCTCGAACTCACAGACCGCGAGATCATGACCTGAGCCGAAGTCGGACGCTCAACCGACTGAGCCACCCAGGCGCCCAGAGAACTTTTAAAGAAGACAAATTATCTTTTTTTTAATTTAAATTTAAAAATTTTTAAATTTACATCCAAATTAGTTAGCATATAGTGCATCAATGATTTCAGGAGTAGATTCCTTAGTGCCCCTTACCCATTGAGCCCATCACCCCTCCCACAACCCCTCCAGTAACCCTCAATTTGTTCTCCATATTTATGAGTCTCTTCTGTTTTGTCCCCCTCCCTGTTTTTATATTATTTTTGTTTCCCTTCCCTTATGATCATCTGTTTTGTCTCTTAAAGTCCTTATATGAGTGAAGCCATATGATTTTTGTCTTTCTCTAAATGACTAATTTCACTTATCATAATACCCTCCAGTTCCATCCATGCAGTTGTAAATGGCAAGATTTCATTCTTTTTGACTGCCCAGTAATACTCCATTGTATATATAGACCACATCTTCTTTATCCGTTCATCCATCGATGGACATTTGGGCTCTTTCCATACTTTGGCTACTGTTGATACGGCTGCTATAATCATGGGGGTGTGTGTGTCCCTTTGAAACAGCACACCTGTATCCTGTGAATAAATGCCTAGTAGTGCAATTGCTGGGTCATAGGGTAGTTCTATTTTTAGTTTTTTGAGGAACCTCCATACTGTTTTCCAGAGTGGCTGCACCAGCCTGCATTTCCCACCAACACTGCAAAAGAGATCCTCTTTCTCCGCATCCTTGCCAACATCTGTTGTTGCCTGAGTTGTTAATGTTAGCCATTCTGACAGGTGTAAGGTGATATCTCATTGTGGTTTTGATTTGTATTTCCCTGATGATGAGTGAGGTGGAGCATTTTTTCATGTGTCGGTTGACCATCTGGATGTCTTCCTTGGAGAAGTGTCTATTCATGTCTTTTGCCCATTTCTTCACTGGATTATTTCTTTTTTGGGTGTTGAGTTTGAGAAGTTCTTCATAGATTTTGGATACTAACCCTTTATCTGATATGTCGTTTGCAAACATCTTCTCCCATTGTGTCAGTTGCCTTTTAGTTTTGCTGATTGTTTCCTTCACTGGGCAGAAGCTTTTTATTTTGATGAGGTCCCGTAGTTCATTTTTGTTTTTGTTTCCCTTGCCTCCAGAGATGTGTTGAGTAAGAAGTTGCTGTGGCCAAGGTCAAAGAGGTTTTTCCTGCTCTCTCCTCGAGGATTTTGATGGCTTCCTGTCTTACGTTTAGGTCTTTCATCCATTTTGAGTTTATTTTTGTGGATGGTGGAAGAAAGCGGTCCAGGTTCATTCTTCTGCATGTTGCTGTCCAGTTTTCCCAGCACCACTTGCTGAAGAGACTGTCTCTATTCCATTGGATATTCTTTCCTGCTTTGTCAAAGATTAGTTGGCCATACATTTGTGGGTCCATTTCTGGGTTCTCTATTCTGTTCCATTGATCTGAGTGTTCTTGTGCCAGTACCATACTGTCTTGATGATGATAGCTTTGTAGTATAGCTTGAGGTCTGGGATTGTGATGCCTCCTGCTTTGGTTTTCTTTTTCAAGATCGCTTTGGCTATTCGGGGTCTTTTCTGGTTCCATACAAATTTTAGGATTATTTGTTCTAGCTCTGTGAAGAATTCTGGTGTTACTTTGATAGGGATTGCATTGAATATGTAGACTGCTTTGGGTAGTACAGACATTAACAATATTTGTTCTTCCTGTCCAGGAGCATGGAATCTTTTCCCATTTTTTTTGTGCCTTCTTCAAGTTCTTTCATATGCTTTCTACAGTTTTCAGCATATAGATTTTTCACCTCTTTGGTTACATTTATTCCGAGGTATTTCATTTTTTGTGCAACTGTAAATGGGATTGATTCCTTGATTTCTCTTTCTGTCACTTCATTGTTGGTGTATAGGAATGCAACTGATTTCTGTGCGTTGATTTTATACCCTGCAACTTTGCTGAATTCAGGAATCAATTCTAGCAGTTTTTTGGTGGAATCTTTTGGGTTTTCCATATAGAGTATCATGTCATGTGTGAAGAGTGAAAGTTTGACCTCCTCCTGGCTGATTTGGATGCCGTTTATTTCTTTGTGTTGTCTGATTGTGGAGGCTAAGACTTCCAATGCTATGTTGAATAACAGTGGTGAGAGTGGACATCCCTGTGTTCTTCCTGACCTTAGGGGGAAAGCTCTCAGTTTTTCCCCATTGAGGATGATATTAGTGTTGGGTCGTTCATATATGGCTTTTATGAGCTAGAGGTATGCTCTTTCTATCCCTACTTTCTTGAGGGTTTTTATCAAGAAAGGATGCTGTATTTTGTCAAATGCTTTCTCTGTATCTATTGAGAGGATCATATGGTTCTTGTCCTTTCTTTTATTGATGTGATGAATCAAGTTAATTGTTTTGCGGATATTGAACCAGCCCTGCATCCCAGGTGTAAATCCCACTTGGTCCTGGTGAATAATTTTTTTAATGTATTGTTGGAGCTGGTTGACTAATATCTTGTTGAGGATTTCTGCATCCATGTTCATCAGGGAAATTGGTCTGTAGTTCTCCTTTTTAGTGGGGTCTCTGTCTGGCTTTGGAATCAAGGTAATGCTGGCTTCATAGAAAGAGTTTGGAAGTTTTCTTTCCATTTCTATTTTTTGGAACAGCTTCAAGAGAATAGGTGTTAACTCGTCCTTAAATGTTTGGTAGAATTCCCCTGGAAAGCCATCTGGCCCTGGACTCTTGTTTTTTCGCAGATTTTTGATTGCTAATTCGATTTCCTTACTGGTTATGGGTCTGTTCAAATTTTGTATTTCTTCCTGATCCAGTTTTGGTAGTGTATACGTTTCTAGGAATTTGTCCATTTCTTCCAGATTGCCCATTTTATTGGCATATAATTGCTCACAATGTTCTATTATTATTGTTTTTATCTCTGCTGTGTTGGTTGTGATCTCTCCTCTTTCATTCTTGATTTTATTTATTTGGGTCCTTCCCTGTTTCTTTTTGATCAAACTGGCTAGTGGTTTATCAATTTTGTTAATTCTTTCAAAGAACCAGCTTCTGGTTTCCTTGATCTGTTCTACTGATTTTTTGGTTTCGATAGCATTAATTTCTGCTCTAATCTTTATTATTTCCTGTCTTCTGTTGGTTTTGGGTTTTATTTGCTGTTCTGTTTTCAGCTCCTTAAGCCATAAGGCTAGGTTGTGTATCTGAGATCATTCTTCCTTCTTTAGGAAGGCCTGGATTGCTATATACTTTCCTCTTATGACCGCCTTTGCTGCGTCCCAGAGGTTTTGGGTTGTGGTGTTATCATTTTCATTGACTTCCATATACTTTTTAATTTCCTCTTTAACCTCTTGGTTAGCCCATTCATTCTTTAGTAGGATGTTCTTTAGTCTCCAAGTATTTGTTCATTTCCAAATTTTTCCTTGTGGTTGATTTTGAGTTTCATAGTGTCGTGGTCTGAAAATATGCATGGTATGATCTTGATCTTTTTGTACTTACTTAGGGCTGGTTTGTGTCCCAGTATGTGATCTATTCTGGAGAATGTTCTGTGTGCACTGGAGAAGCATGTATATTCCGCTACTTTAGGATAAAATGTTCTGTATATATCTGTTAAGTCTATCTGGTCCAGTGTGTCATTCAAAGCCATTGTTTCCTTGTTGATTTTTTGATTTGATGATCTGTTCATTGCTGTCAGTGGGGTGTTGAAGTCTCCACCTATTATGGTATTCTTATTGATGAGTTTATGTTTATGATTAATTTATATATTTGGGTGCTCTCACATTTGGCGCATAAATGTTTACAGTTATTAGGTCTTCTTGGTCCATAGACCCCTTGATTATGATATAATGCCCTTCTGCATCTCTTGATACAGTCTTTATTTTAAAGTCTAGATTGTCTGATATAAGTATGGCTACTCTGGCTTTCTTTTGTTGACCATTAGCATGATAGATGGTTCTCCATCCCCTTATTTTCAATCTGAAGGTGTCTTTAGGTCTAAAGTGGGTCTCTTGTAAACAGCATAGAGATGGATCTTGTTTTCTATCTATTCTGTTACCCTGTCTTTTGATAGGAGCATTGAGTCCATTGACGTTTAGAGTGAGTACTGAAAGATACGAATTTATTGCCATTATGATGCTTGTAGAGTTGGAGTTTCTGGTGGTGTTCTCTGGTCCTTTCTAATCTTTTGTTGCTTTTGGTATTTATTTATTTATATATATATTTTTTCATCTTTTCTCCCTTTATAGAGTCCCCCTTAAAATTTCTTGCAGGGCTGCTTTAGTGGCCACAAATTCCTTTAATTTTTGTTTGTCTGGGAAACTTTATCTCTCCTTCCATTTTGAATGACAGCCTTGCTGGATAAAGAATTCTTGGCTGCATATTCTTCTGATTCAGCACACTGAATATATCCTGCCACTCCTTTCTGGCCTGCCAAGTTTCTGTGGATAGGTCTGCTGGAAACCTGATCTGTCTTCCCTTGTAGTTTAGGGACTTTTTTTCCCCCCTTGCTGCTTTCATGATTCTCTCCTTGCCTGAGTATTTTCTGAATTTGAGTATGATATGCCTTTTTTTTTTTTTTTTTGATTCTAATGGGAGTCCTCTGTGCTTCCTGAATTTTGATGTCTGAGTCTTTCCCCAGGTTAGTAAAGTTTTCTACTGTGATTTGCTCACATAACCCTTCTACCCCTATTTCTCTCTCTTCCTCTTCTGGGACCCCTATGATTCTGATGTTTTTCCTTTTTAATGAGTCACTGATTTGTCTAACTCTTAAATCGTGCTCTTTTTCCTTAATCTCCCTCTTTTTTCCTGCTTCATTATTCTTTATAAGTTTGTCCTCTATATCACTGATTCTCTCTTCTGCCTCATCCATCCTTGCCGCCACGGCATCCATCTGTGATTGCAGCTCAGTTATAGCATTTTTAATTTCATTCTGGCTATTTTTGACTTCTTTTATCTCTGCAGAAAGGGATTCTAATCTATTTTTGACTCCAGCTAGTATTCTTATTATCGTGATTCTAAATTCTGCTTCAGACATCTTGCTTGTATCTGTGTTGGTTAAATCCCTGGCTGTCGTTTCTTCGTGCTTTTTCTTCTGGGGTGAATTCCTTTGTTTTGTAATTTTGAAGGGAGAAAAGGAATTAATGAAGTAGAAAAATTGAAATTAAAAAAATTAAAATTAAAAATATATTAAAATTAAAAATTAAAAACACACACACACAAATCGAATAGATGATGCTAGATCCTAGGTGCGTTTGGTCTGGGTGTTGAAAGTGGTTTGACAGATTAGAGGAAAAAAAAGGGGGGGGAAGAAAAAAAAAAGGAAATCCTTTGAGAATTTGTAAAAATGAATACACTGATGTAGACTAAAATGAGGTGATGGGAGTAAAATAGAATTTGAAAAAATATACACAAAAGTAAAGAATATAGTGGAAAAAATTAAAGAAAAATATTTTAAATAAAAACTAAAAATAAACATGATTGTTTCTTTTTCTGTATTCAAGAAGAAAAGAAACAAAAAAGGGAAAAAAGATAAAGAAAAAAAGGAAATCATTTGAAAATTTGAAAAAGTGAATACACTGTAGTAGACTAAAATAAAATGATGGAAGTAAAATGGAACTTGAAAAAATTTACATAAAAGCAAAAAATATAGTAGTAAAAATTAAATAAAAATATTGTTGATATAAATTGAAAGTAAAAACAAAGTTTTTCTCTTTCTGGATTCAAGAAAAAAACGAAAAAGAAAAAAGAAAAAGAAACAAAAGGAAATCACTTGAAAATTTGAAAAGGTGAATACACTGTAGTAGACTAAAATAAAATGATGGAAGTAAAATGGAATTTGAAAAAATTTACATAAAAGCAAAAAATACAGTAAAAAATGAAAGAAAAATATTTTTAATAAAAATTGAAAATAAAAATGAATTTTTTCTCTTTCTGTATTAAAGAAAGAGGAAAGAAGTGTAAAAGAGTAAAAGAAAGAAAGAAAATTGAATAGATGGACCCGCTAACAGATTGAAGAAGGACTGAAATTGCTTCGTTTTCTCTAGAAGTCAGTCTACGTAGCGCCTTATAGTCCATAAACTAAGCCGGCGGTGAGACTTGTGTTCTTGAAGAGTGAAGTTGGCCCAGTTGGCCGGGGCTCGGTGTAATGGCTCCGCTCTCCGCTAGATGGCGCTGCTAGCCTCCTGGGGTGGAGTGTTACGGCGCTCGAAGGTGCGTCTGCGCCTGCGCGGGAGTGGTCAAAATGGCGTCACCCAGCTACCCGGTCTGTTCTCCCAGATCAGCAATGGCGCACCCGTCCTCCGTCTTCAGCTCTCCTCCGCTCCCCGCTTTTCCACTCTCCGTGACCAAGCCCCAGGCCATACCTCGCTCCCGAGTTTTGCCTCAGACGCGGCTGTTTTCCCCGGCCCCTTACTCCCGAAGGACTGTGGCCCTGGCCCGCTCCGCCCCTCCCTGGGGGGGTCTCACTGAGCAACGGCCGAATGTGGGCTGCAGCCAGGGACGCCCGCTGGACCCTGCTGCTGCCGGTGCCCGGAGACTGCGGCCGAGGCCAGCCCGCCCCAGAAAAAGTTGGAGAGACAGTCTAGCAGCCGCGTTTCGGGGATGGTGGAAAATCGCAACACACGTCTGGCCCCAGGCTTCACCCTCAACGACCTTGTTCCAGCACCAGCGAACGTGGCCGCCTTCCGGGGTCTGCGGGGACCAGGTGGCTTCAACAGTCTCCACCAAATGTCCTTCCGGCAGCGGAACCGCCTTTCCCCGTGCGGCCCGAGCACCTCCCGGACCCCACTCTGTTCCTGGGGATTCGCCCTTCCCACCAGAGCACCGCCAGGTAGGGAGCTGCGGAGGTGCAGCCTTGCGCTCCCCGCGTTTACAGTCTTAATGGGATTTAAACCCTCTCCTTTCTGCTTTAGTCCCTGCGGCCGGTTCCCATTTTCCACTTTCTCTCCAGCTCCTTTTGGGGAGGGGGAGGGGTGCTTTTCCTATTCTCCCCGCCCCCCTCCCCCAGTCTCCGTCCTCTCTCCACCCGCAAAAGCACCTCCCTTCCCGCGGCTTCTCGCTCCCCAAGTTCACTCGTCCGCGCCGCGTACCTGCTGAATTCTGTGGTTCAGGTTGTGCAGATGGTTGTGTTAATCCTCCAATCATTTTTCTAGGTGTGTAGGATGGTTCAGTGTTGGTCTGGCTGTATTTCGTGGACGCGAGACACACAAAAAGCTTCCATGCTGTTCCGCCATCTTGGCTCCTTCCAGAAGACGCACTATCTTACCGTAGCAATTCTGTTCTGTAATTTGTTTATGTCGGCGTGATGCATACATGTAGTTTCATATTTATGCATTCCTGAACAGGTTCTCTCTTCCTATAGACCCAAATGGCATGATTCTGAGAAGAAGATAGGACTTTTTTCCTTTACATAACTCTTACCATCTTAAGCACTTAGGGACCTCCGCTTGTAATGGAAATGACCGTGAACTTCTGAACGCCGGCACTCTGGTAGTATCTGCCACTACGAACATTCCTCCATAAATCAATTCTGGTAATGCTTCTCCATTTGTACCACCCAGTAGTTTCTTCTTCAGTACTGGTGTTTTTAGTGAAACAAAGTCAGATTATCTCCAGGGCTTCCATAATCATGAGTGTGGACAGGAAAGAGTCAGCTTTCCAGAATCGATAGCACGGGTGTGTTTGCGATTATCCAGTTTCTTTACTCTCTGGGTCCAACACCTGGGACCAGGCAGTGCATCAGGTGCTATGGACATAGGGATGACAAGGCTTGGCTGGGCTCTCTGAGAACTTACTAGAATGGGGGCAGGTTAGCCCAGCAGGGTGAGTGGGCTTCCCTTGGAAGAGTAGACCCCACATGTAAAACTGTTTTCACCTCCTCATTTTTGCTCGTGTAGCTGTGGTTTGATGACTTATCTGCTAATACCATTTTGTCATTCAGCATTCTTTAAATTTTGTTTTAATTTTTATTTTTGAGAGAGGGAGAGGGAGAGAGGGAGGGGGGAGGGGAAGAGGGAGAGAGGAAGAGAGAGACACAGAGACACAGAATCCAAAGCAGGCTCCAGGCTCTGAGCTGTCAGCACAGAGCCTGATGTGGGGCTCGAACTCATGGGCTGTGAGATCACGGCCTGAGCCGAAGTCAGATGCTCAAGCCTGTTTGTGGAAGGAGGACACAGTCCCAACCCTGAGACTGGGGTCTGCTGGCCACCCGTAAGCCCAGTCTGTCCAGTGACCTGCGAAAGTGACTAATTCCCATCTGTTCGAGGAGAAAGCGCTAGGCCTACTTCTACTGGAATGTGAACTCACCACAGAAAAACTCTGCTCTGCTTTTGAAAAACTCACGGATCCCAAGTACTCACCTGAGTACTCAGGAGCGTGCCTGACCCGTAAGAGACTCTTGGTGGAGACGAGCAGGTGCCGGCTCCTGACTCCTGCCAGGATGTCCTTGTTCTCCGCTGACTTTTGCTCCTGCCAACTCCCAAGTAAACACGGGTGGCCCCAGAAGGTGACACATCTGCACCACATTGTGACTGTATGGCCTGGGTCATTTCCAGTGTTCTCCTCTGACAGTTTCTTCCCCGGAAGGGTCGGGCATCCTGTTCCTCAGTTTCCCATTCGCCCTCCCGTGCACCGTCCTCATCTAAGAAGTGCGAGAAGTGACTGTCGGGCTCGTGTGTGAGCCTTTCTGGGAAGTCTGTCCTTCTCCCTTCTTCCCCTTCCTTGCTCCCCTCCTTCCTTTCATCCTGCTCTCTCCACCACTTGCTTCTGCCTTCTCTTCTCACTGTCTCTTCTGTTTCTTCCCCAAATACCCATGAAACTTCCACTGTGACAGTCGCTGCAAAAATAAAGGGACTCCTGCCCTTATTCAAGTTCATACTCCAGACAGACATCCATCAAGCCATTAAACAAAGAAATGCAGGAGTGCGAATGGCGTGGGGAGAGCTTCGTGGGGCTACCGGAGTGTGTAAGAGCGGATTTACCTGGGAGGAGAGGTCCGCGAGGCTTGGCTTCGGCTCGGGATCTGAAGGATGAAGGAGAGTCGGCCGTGAAGGTCATCCCAGAGGGAAGGAAGGGTGTGGAGCCCGGGTGGGGGTGGCGCACGGGGATGAGGGTTGAAAGAAGGCCACGTGTGGTGGGGACGGGGTGATGCTGAAGTCAGAGAGGGGCCATGCTGTGTAGGTTTGAGTTTGGTCTCTACCCAGAGGGTGATGAGAAGCAGGAGAGGATAAGCCCATTTTGTGTTCTAGAAAGATCCTCTAGCTGCAGCCTGAAGAGATTACAAAGAGAGGAGGAGAGACTGTTCTAGAAACATCATAATAGCACAGGTAAGAGTCGGTGCTGGAGGAGAAGAGGTGACCAATTCAAGAGCTATTTAGGAAGTAAAATCCAGAACCCAGTGCAAGGTGCAAAATCAGGGGCAGGGGCGAGGGGTTTCAAGAATGCAAAGCCGTGGCGGCTGGCTGGCCGCCAGATTCGTGTTCTCCCTTCTCTAGCGAGCGGCGATGTCCGGAGCATCTGGCCTGCCAGGCCCGACTGCGTGTCTCAGCACACAGCATAACCGGCTGAGCTGAGGGACTGATTCTCCCCGGTGGGACGCGAACACAGTGATGGGTCAAAGCTTTCGAGAAGCAGGGGGACCTCATCCGTCTAGGATTGTGATGCATACGCACGGAGGACGCACTAGACGCGAGGAGTCTGGGCGGGACCCGGGAGGAAACTCCATGTATGAGAACCCCCTTGTGGGAGGGCGGGCTGAGCAGACTTAGGAGCGGGTGTCACGGAAGGAATGTGATTTGGTAGCTCACCTAAGATCACATCCCCCGGGAGGGCCCCGAGGCCACGCCAGCCACCGAGGCCATCGGTGGCCGGCTGAGAGGCCACCAGCCTCCCTAGGCATGCAGCGGTGGGGACTTTGTGGGCCGGCACTGACAGTAGGAGGAGCTGTCAGGGAGCTGGGTCGAGGGGCCCCGGCAAGTACCGTGACAGCAGGAATCAGGGCTGGCCACAGCTCGGCCCGGACCCTCGGCCCCACCACTCGGATTGGCTTGCGATCTCTTCGCCTGTCCTCCCGCCTGGCTGCTGGGCCTTCCCGGGGTGCCCTTCCCGTGGATTGCTCCCCCGCAGGGAACGCCGTCCTGTGTTCATCCAACGTCAGGAACCGCACCTTCACTTTGGCCCAGGGTTCTGGCTGTCTATGGCCAAGTGTAGGTCTGGACGCTGTTACCCTCTCGTGGCCGGAAGCTGGTGTGCCCGCACTGATTTTAACGGCCAGGATTTTGGTCTGGGTGAAACGTAGGCACCCAGTTAAGTTTAAATGTCAGGCCGACCGACAGTGAGTAATTTTCAGCCCGTCCCCCAAGAGATGCCCCGTACTTCTGTTTGTGCTCTGGCAACCCGGGACGGGGGTGAGCACGGGGGCCGCCCCGCGTGGGCACCTGCTCTCTCTGCCTCTTCCGTGTGGGAGGCTTTTCTATAGCAAATCAGACTCCTGTGAGACGTTACTTCTCACACTCGAGCATTCTGTGCCCTAACATCGGAGAACCTTGGGAACACTTGGAAAACTTGGGGAAGGGGAAGCGGGAGAAAGGCTGGGCACCAGAATCGGAGCGGAACGCCAATGATCCCTTGTTCAGCCCTCGTGGTTCACGGGCAGGCCGACGGTCAGAGAGGGATTTTCAAAACGTCGCCTGCTAGCAGTGCCCCTCTTGGGCATCGGTGCCTACGACCAGAGACTGTGTAGGAAACGTCAGCAAATAAATGAAATTTAAACATTGGTTGTAAAGTAATGGAAATTTTAGCTTTGATGCTGTGATGACTTCTGCAATTAGGAAAATTGCTACGGGCATGTACTTAATGTGAACGTTGTGATTCCTTACAAATTTGATGAATTAAAAATGGTTTTTAATTGGAAAAATAATTACGGAATGGGAATACGACGCTTATTAGTGATAGGTCCCTATGAAATGCAATGTTAGTTACCACGAGTGGATGGACGGTGGAATGCATCCCGCAGGCGAGGATCGTGGCTGGCCACTTCACTTAAGCAGCGTGTGTATTTTTGAGCAGGCATCAGTGGAAAGGGACACTGGGTCCCGTACGAAGGGTCCCAGAGAGCCAACTATTCTTGCAGTGAAGTTGGAATGAAGACATGTTTGTTCATCAAAACATTTATGATTCTCCGCTTTCAGAGAATTTATTTTAAAAATGTCCTATGGTGTTGGGATGAACGTGGCTGAATCAGGTTGACTTTTGGTGGTTATACCTAAAAAGCAAAATGGAATGGATCAGGTCAGAGACAGACAAAGACATGGGAGAGACACCGAGTAAGCTGCCCCCACTCTGCCCCAGGGTCAGCCGGTGCCACCCACCCCGGCTTTGCACCTGCCTCCCCAGAGCCCCTCCTTTGGTATCACCTTTCTCCTCCTGCCAGACTCTGGATCTGGTTTCACACTTCTTCTGTCCCCTTGAGCTTGGCCCCTACGTGGCCTTGCACTGGCTGAGGCTGGGACAGCGTTTCTGGAACACGGATTCCCCAGCCAGTGACCCTGGTCAGCCCCCGGGCAGAGCATTTAGACCGTGGTCACGTTGAAATAGGCCAAGAAGGTGACTGGTCACCATGGAAACAGGAAACCGGGAAGCCCCGGGGACTCCTCTGTTGTAAAGTTTCCTCTGCTCCGTCTCGCAACTATGTCACTGAATTTAAAAATTTTCTGCTCTCATAGTATCAGTTTCCAAAAGTTGTTTTTGTTTTCAAAACATTTTTGTTCTCCAAATATTTTGTTCTCCATATATCCTTCCCCCCCTTTTTAAAATTTCTTTAGTAGTTTGTTGTATGGATGTGCTACCCTTTCCCATTCTCTGACACTGTTCATAAAATCCTAGGGGATGTTTTGAATGTTTGCAAAACAAAGTGTATTATTTTGGACTGTGTCTTTCATATTAACAATACTTCTCAAATGTCAGATGACGACTCATACCACAGAGTGCTGCACTAAGACCATGATTGAAAGCTGTGGGCTCCTGGGTGGTCTTTCCTGCAGGGTGGTCTCCATGGCCAGTTTGGGGGGGACCCCACCAGCAGTGCAGTGACGTCTTCCCTCGCGGCTGCTGAGACTCCCCAGAGCAGACTCCGCCAGTCTCCCACCCAGAGCGTGTGAGCCAGCTGCTGGGGTTCCAGGGGCCCCGTGGGGAAGTGGAGACTGACCAGACGTGCAGGAAGCAAGCTTTCACTTGACCCCTGTTGTCTGAGTGGTGTATCTACCTTCAGTTGGCCTGGCCCCCCCACCCACACACTCCAGACAATAAAACTGCCGACTTCTGCTGGGGAGCGGGGGCGGTTGGAGGGGACCTGGGGTTGTCTCCTCACCTCCCTGCCGTGGAGTATCTGGGGTGTCCCAATACACAGTGGGAGTTGCCGATGGTAGACTTTGCTAATGGATTAGAAGAACCCTTCGTCCAACTCCGACTCTGAACTCTGACACGATCTCACAACCTTCCCTTTTCTTTTTTCTCTTTTCATTCCGAGAACTTGAATTCCGAAAAATCGTAAACCCTCTCGGGAAAGTTGTTGGTATGATGAACACGCACATTCTTCATGGAGATCGATCAGGAGATTGAGGAGGAGATTGCTCATATCATCATATTAGTGTCTGACCCCCTACGCCCCTCCTTTTTTGTTTTTGCTGAGATATTTGTGAGATGGTTGTAGACAGCATGACATTTTCGTCCTAGATACTTCCGTATATACTTCCCAAGACAAGAACATTCTTCTCCATAATTTCAGCAGAATTCTTATGCTTGCTGTATTGGTTTCTTCTGCTGCTGTGTAACGAATAGCCACATGGTAGGTGGTTTAAAGCAACACAAACGTATTACCTTGCAGATCTGGATATCAGAAGTCTGAAATGGGTCTCACTGGACTCAAATCATGCTGTCAGTTGAGCTGCGCTCTGCCTAGAGGCTCCAGGAGGGAATCCACGTCTTTGCCTTTCTAGCTTCTGGAGCGAGCCTGCACCCCTCGGCTCGTGGCCCCTACCATCTTCAAAGCCCGCAATGGCCGATGGAGTCCTTCCCGAAGCACATCACTCTGGCACCGAGTCTCCCGGGACTACACCGGATCCACCTGGCTGGTCCAGGAAACCAGCCCACGTGCACGTCAGTTGAGATGGCATCTGTAGCCTTCGTTCCCCCTGGCTGTGCAATCCAGCACATTCACAGGTTCTGAGGGGTAGCATTTGAACGTCTTTTGGGGAGAATATTATTCCATTATACTTGGGAGACTTAGCACTGCTGTAATGCAACTATTTAATGTATTTCCCCAGTCGATCCCATAATGTCCTTCAGGCTGGTCCCCAAATGATCCCATCGAGTACATGCCCTGCACGAGCCCTCATGTCTCTGCTCCCTGTTAATCTAGAACAGTGCCTCAGCTCCTTGTCTCTCATGACAGACATTTCGAGGCTGTAGGTCAGTTGATCTGCAGAGTTCCCAACTTGTTATTTTGAAAATGTAAATTCTTTGGTAACTGATCCGATGATTTAGACTTAAAGCTGCTAATGTGTCTTTAAGTTTTGCAAAGAAATGTGTTGTCCTTCAGGGGCACGACCAGGTGCCCCCCCCCCCCCCCCCCCCCCCCGCTCACGGTCATGGCTGAAAGACACGAGCACGGTGATTGCAGAGGGGGACTGAAGACTGTCACGGTAATTGCATTTTCCCCAAAGTGGCTGAAATGTCCCCTTTGCCCCCTGAAATATTATGTTGTCAAAAGTACACAAACAGCGTGGCTCAGGTTTGTTTCCTCCTGTTATACATTTTCACCAACATGCTAGTAATTTCTCCAAACTTACATGAAAAGCCAAGGAACCCATATATTGACCATTTCCACAATAATATTGTATTTTCTTTACTTCCCCTTCTCATTTTGTTGACAGCTTTTCCTGTTTTGGAAAATGTTGGAGAGGACATAGCCCCCTCACACTGTCATTTCTGCATATAGTTAAAAATATCCTCTGTAAATTGTCCATCTGGTTCCTTTAACTGGCTAATATATATATTATTGCGCATTTATATATATACACATATATATGGTGTGTGTGTGTGTGTGTGTGTGTGAAAGTTGTCTTCTTATGGTTGCTTTTTAATTTAATTTTGAAAATTTTCCGCATTTTCCTTTCAATGCTGTTTAGCTTAGTAGACATTTAATGGTAAGGTAGACTCGAGAATGGGGTATTTAGAATAACGACTAATTGCAGTGCCTAAGTGGCTCAGTCGGTTGAGCATCCGATTTCGGCTCAGGTCATGATCTCGAGGTTGGTGAGTTCAAGCCCCGCGTCTGGTTCTGTGCTGACAGCTTGGGGCCTGGAGCCTGCTTTGGATTCTGTGTCTTCCTCTCTCTCTGCTCCTTGCCCCCTTGTGCTCTGTCTCTCTCTGTCTCTCCAAAATGAGTAAACATTAAAACAATTTTAGAATAAGGACTAACTGGCAAGTTTACATAATGGCTAATCTTTCTTGTGTCCTTACCCTGAGCCAAGCCCTGTGCTGGGATCTTGCGTGCTATTTCCACTTCTCAGACTCTAAGAGGTAAACGCTGCACCTTCCCACAAATGACTCATTTAGCAAATAATAGAACCGGCTTTCCCATCAGTGAGTTCCTAGCGGGTGTGGACAGACGCTGTTGCCATGGGGTGAGGTTGGAAAGACAGGGAAGGAGGAAAGCTGGGAAGAACATGAGTCTGGCAGGAGATGCTGGCCTCCAGGTGACCTGAGAGGCGGCCTTGGCCGTGTCACACAGCTGGATGGCACATCTGGAGAGACCTGCGTGTGTCTCAGGACAGCGAGCTTTGGGTGGAGGTGCACGTGTGTGTGGCATGATTAGCAGGTGTGCAAGGATGGGCACTGGGGCTGTAGGTCCGGGGATGTACCGAGTGGGACGGCGCTTGGAGGAGGTGTGCTCGTGGACACAGGAGGGAGAGACAGGTGCTTCCAGGCTGCGCTCCCTTCTTCTCCCCACCGTGACCGGGAGACCCCGCAGTGCTCTCAGCATCCGACAGAAGAGCCCATTTAAGACATGAAGCTGTGTATCAAGGAGAGAGAAAAGGGTGTCTGTCCATAGTGTAAAGCTTTGTGCTCCAAAACTTCCTTAATTTCCCGGTAGGGTTTTTGAATATTGCTATTTGGCGAAATTATTCCAGCGATTAAGACACACTGTTCACGTACGGATTTCACTACTACGTTTTATGCGTTCACTTCAGTACCTGGCCCTCGGCAGGGTGGAGCAGGGTGGAAGGGGGCGTGGGAAATAGCCGGTGAGAAGGACAGCACAATTGCAGCCAACGGTGTGGTTGGTGTGGCGCCAGCATCCCTGGTTCGCTGAGAAAAACGCTGCTAAATCCCACACGGTGCCTTTTTACTTAGTAGGTAACAAGGTGAGGTACGTTTAACACCACCGAAGGCTTGCTGGGTGCATTCTCATTAAAAACCAAGAACACTCCTAAGGTGCTAGATAGGATGTTCCTTCCTGTGTCCTGAGTGAGCCTTGTGCGTTTATCAGAGGTGCACTCTTATCAGGATGGGATAGTTCCTTAAAATACAGCTTATTTTCTCTCACGAGATGCGGCTTCTGTGCTAAGTAGAATGCGACCAGAAGTGGGAACCATGTTTCCGTGTCTTTCCTTGGTGGCCTGGTAGGGTTTTTCTTTAATAGGTGCTGATAATTCAGTTCTTTAGTAATCTTCCCCTTGAGGGCTGATCAGGAAAATCATGTCATTTCCTGTTGTAGTCCTGGTAGCTGGTCTCCAGAGATGTCCCCGGTGACCCTGGCCTCCCCATCCCTCTGTATCGCTCTTCCATGTTGAAGCAGGGTCTTGCTTTAGCAAACAGAAGGTGCCCTAGGTGTCTCTGCACAGGTGTCAGGACAGGAGCCCGAAGGAGTCTGGGCAGTTTCTGCTTCCAAGCTCTTGGAAGCCCTGAGTCACCATTTAAGAGCTGTAGGAAGGCCCCACAGAGAGGAGGGCTGTGGGATTCTGTGGGAAGAGAGAGAGGGTGTCCTCTTTTGGCCGGGCCTGCCCAGGCTCTAGGTGGATGGCTGGGCCATTTCAGACATCCTAGCCTCGGGGCGGTCGCCGGGCCGTTGCTGACGCCGAATGAAAGAGAAGAGCCTCTTGCTGGGGATGCAGCCAACCCACAGGACTGAGGAAGGTAAAACCATCATTGTTTGAGGCCACTAAGTTTTCAGAGGGCTTTGTTACACAGCAACAGCAACACAACTTCTACAAGCACAGCAACGTGTGCATGTATGTGCTAGGAAACAGTTTAGCACATTGATGTTTTTCGCCGATGGTCACATTCGAAACTGCAGAAGATACTACATTTATATAATTTTATACATCCGTGGACTTGTCTTCATCAGGGAAACCTCACAGCAAAATAGTGATTGTATAGCTGAATTTTTTAATGCCTTCCCAGTTTTTGCCCTCCGTTATAGGCTGTTTAAAAGAATCCCTTTCAAGCTCCTGATCCTTTCATGAAACGGGGCACAGTTAGTTTCTTAGCAAAGATGGGAGGAACAGCACATTCACTTTGTGGGTATTGGTGGCTGGACCGTGCACTTCGTGGGTGGTTTCCGTTGGATTCTGATGTCAGGGTTATTCCCTGACATGTGACTTGTCTCCTTTCTTGGTGTATTTCTGGAATTAACGAACTGGTCTGTGCTCGAGGAGTTTAGGTGTGGGGGACTCATTTGTTGACACACACAGCTTGCCTTTGTCCTTCCTGAGTATTGTCCCTGTTCCTCTCTGAAGGAAGTGGCCACCTGTGACCACCTGCCTCTGCTCATGTCCACCCTGGGGCCCCAGTGCACTCTGTCCACGGAACACTTTATCTCCTGTTATTTGTGACAATCTAAACTTACCCTCCACAAGGGCATACATGGGTCCTGGAGGGAGAGAGGCTCTTTGTTCAGGCCAGACAGGGATAGTGGTGGATTTAGATTGGGACTTGGAGAGAGACCTTTCTCTCCAGGCCTTTCGGTGATGTCACCTGGGATGGTGGCAGCCTCAGTGGGCACTATTGCTTGTGGCAACTGAAAAGGGAAGACCCTGGAATAGAACTCTTTGACTTGTCCAATTCCCTGTACTAAAGCACGGCACAGAGTCAGAGACCAACCCGGGAGTCCACACTGCTTGGGACAGAAGCATCTATCTCGATGGTAACCGGGGCTGGCTGGGATGCCTGGGCACTATGGAGGACCCTGGGGACAAGATCGACAGGAGGATCATCTGATGACAACAGGTTAAACATTGGCTCCCTCACTGGGGCGGCGGTAAAAGTCAGAATGCAGATGATTTAAAGAAAATCATGAGAGAGATCTCTTATACCTGAGATGCGAGGCCAGGACTAACATTCTCTACCCAAGTAATTGCAGTGAGGGTCTTCATAGCCACCTCCTCGTAGGGACGGACAGGAAACAGAAGCCCAGCTAGGTCAGTGAGATGTCCGAGGCCACACAGAAACTCTGGGGCAAGGCTCAGACCATCCCTCTTTTTTCCTGCAGAGCCTCCCTCCTGCTTCACACGGCTTCCTGTTCGTGGCTGCACAACGCTTTAGGGAGAGACCTTGGCCGCTCCATGGTCAGTTAGTTTCATGAGCTAGCACTGGCCGGCCCATCCCGCGTCCCCAGCCGTCTGGGAAAACAGAAACATGGGACAAAGAGCTGCCCGCCGAGTTACAGGAATTAAACGAGCACGAGGCATCGTGAACTTGGCAATTTGTTGTGCGGCGATCCCCCCATATCACCAGTTTTTTGATCCTTGAAGCTTTCTCTAGCTGGTTCACGTTGGCTAAAGATTTGGCTAGTTTTCTTCATTACACTTGCCGCAGTTCTGGAAGCTGTCTCGTCTCCCCTCCGCTGGATCAGCCTCGTCAAAAACCAGTGCTGCCTTTACCCATGTGCACCCGCGTTCACGGGCTTCTCCATCCTCTGTCCTCCCAAGCGTCTCCAGAACAGGGACTTTCCAATGGCCTCTGGTCCTCACCAGCCTCTGCAGGCTCCTTTCTGTGAGGGAACAGCCAGGACCAGGAATTTCCTGTTTGCTATAATTTTACACGTGCAGTTTACTCTGTAAAGTTGAGCACCAGTACAACGCCGTGTATATGACGTGTGCAATTTTTAACAGATTATTTAGCAATTTTCTTTGGGGAACTGGAAGGCAAACATGTGTATTACTGTCAAGACTCTATTTGAAAGGCTAGTTTCATTTCAGATTTAGCAGAATATTCCTGAGGTTGCCCCATGTATGTTAAAGAAATTCGAAGGAAATGTGTCCTTTCTCCCTCCCTCCCTCCCCCTCCCTTCACCCTTCCTTCCTTCCTCCTACCTCCCTTCCTTCCTTCCTTCCCTCCCTGTCTTCCCCCTCCCTCCCTCCCTCCCGCCCCTTCCTTCCTTCCTTCCGTCCTTCCTTCCTTCCTTCCTTCCTTCCTCCTTCCCTCCCCTTCCCTTCCCTTCCCTTCCCTTCCCTTCCCTTCCCCCCTCCCTCCCTCCCTCCTTCTCTCCCCCCTCCTTCCATCCTTTCTTCCTTTACCAGGTGCATATAATTTGTTAAAGTATTTCTAGATTCAGTGGGAGGAATGTGGATACAGAAGTGCCCATGTTGGGCTCTCCCAGGAAATGTAGGAAGCAGTGTGTTCTCACTTCTCTGGAGGGGAGCGGTGCCCAGCGCCTTACCTGAGTCCTTACCGTCTCGTCCCTTGTAATTTCCCCTGATGCTCGGCCACAGTTGTTGCAGATAAATACTGGTTGGTTGGTGGAGTGAAGGGGTGAATGGTTTAGTGGGTGACACTTAGAGTGAAGACAGCTGGGCCTTTAGAACCCCGGGACACAGCACACGCTTTTACCTTGGAGTCTCGCCACAGCGCGCCGAGTGCATCCAAGCGGGTTTGAATGACCACAAGTTAATGAAATTAGAGGTTTTTTTCTCCCAGAGAAAACATACTGGAGTGAAAGAGTCAAAGCAAACACTTTCTCTTTCATGTTTCCTTCTGGAAAAGCGGAAAGCAAAAGGCAGGCACTAAGGAAGGTCATGGACAGCACAGCACGGTTTACCTGCTGCGTTTGACAGAGAGCGCTCGCGGGCTTTGGTTGAATTAGTAGCTAAGTGCCGCCATGGTGGGTCTGTCCTGCTTTTGTTTCCTAATGCACTATTGTTTAGCAATTGTTTTGGTTAACTATGGCGGTTTGACTTACGTGAGAAGTTATATATTGCCTTTTATTATTCTGTTTCTTTTCTGTAAATCTCCGCCATGTTTTTTCTGGTTAAAAACATGTCCTCAAATGTACTGGAAAGTCGTACTGGGAGTATGTAACCTCCTTCCAGTGCTGCCTCTCCATTTATGTTGACTTTAATCATTTAACTTCTGACAGAGGAACACTGGTAGCCGCCATTTAGTGTGTGCTTCCTGTCTGCCAGGGCCCGTGTGAAGGGCTGTGTATATAACTCTGTCCCACGGGGTAGAAATTCCAAGTTCACAGACAGTGAAACCGAAGGCTGGTGAATGAAGCTGGTGCTGGTCAGCGGTGGGGTCTAAACTGGAAATGATGTCTGTCTGCCTCCGAGATCCAAGATTTCAGTCATCGTGCTGTTATATATTACAATGCATGACACTTAATATTTCTTAGTGTAGGTTTAAATAATATAATTGATTCAAAGAAAATATCTACATGTCTCCAGAAGATTAACAGCAAAGCTCTGTGCAAAAAGAGGTCATTCAACACCTGGTCCTTTGCAGGTGAACATCAGACCGATAGTTACACACCCATTCATGATGAACTTCTGGCAAAAACAGGTATCTGTTTATTATACTGAGTTTATCATACGATGCTTTACTTTTTTATTAGCGAACAATGATAGGTATGAATGCACACGATCGTTTGTATTACAGTGGCGTGAATAACCCATGAGGCTTGGGAATACCATTCCGGATTTTGTTAGCTCCTCCTCTGTGGCGACCCTGAATTCTTCAAATAAGAAAACCTATGGAAGAAAGAGATGAGATTTTCTGCTTCTCACCAGAGACTAAATTAGAACCCACTAGAGGTGGATGGGATAGGTCCATGTTTCACCCTCCTCTATGGTCTGATGGGGCCCCAAGCCGTGACTTCCACAGGTGTCCACAGCCACTCGCTGAGCACACAGGAGGCCTGACTCTGGGAGCTGGTACTCCTGGAATACATTTGGCTGTGTCCTCTCTGCTCTCTGAGACAGGCATGATTTTTAGCCATGAGACTGGGAGCGATTAGGAAGTTCCCCAAAGGCATGCAGGGGCTGAATGAAGCTGGGGTCATCTAGACCGTCTTGGTGCCCACACACATACTCTTAACCACGGGGTCCCTCCACCCCTTGGTGTGGTACCCAGGCTCCGGATGTGAGCTAGGAGGCCCATGCCAGCCAGTGTGTCCGCAATGTGTGTATCATACTCAGGCCATGAGACCCTGGAGACCTAGCGAGAGAGCCCAAGACAAAAACATTCCTTTACGCAAAATACTGAAATGCCAGTTCTCCTGTTCATTCCCCAGTGCTCTCCAGACACGACAGCTAGACCGCCTAGACCAGATCCGGTCAAATACAGTTTATGCTCCATGATTCAGTGACACAGAGGGCCAGTTTCAGAACTTGATTTCGAAAAACAAAATCCATGCAAAAGAAAACATTCCTATGTTGGTCCATGGGAACAGGAAGGTAGAAATCTATATGTAAGAAATCTATACATATGCCTTTATCTTTAGGAAATTTACCTCCACATAAGATACCTGCCAGGAGTTCTGTACCTTTGTCTTAAGAAACCCCAAGCCCAGTGAATGACTGTAAACAACCAAAAAGAGCTCTAGCTTCTGTGTGTGGTGGATGGGAGGTCATGGGTTATTCTCGCCCCCGCAGCCACACACACACACACACACACACACACACCCCAGCGCTCAGTCAGGGACTCATTCAAAGATCGCCTTCCAAAGAGGGGTTTCCCTTTCTGTTCTTACCTGTCTATTCCCATCCTTCCTAGGTTCTCTGGTGTTTCCAGGCAAACAGGGCAGGAGTCTACGGGGCTCAAACTCGTCTACTTAAGTCAGGTGCCCTCTTAGGGGTATTCTGCAGAGGAAGGTTAAACTGGCTGCTTAGGCAAATGTCACAATAACTTTTCAACACAAAGCGAGGTGGTATTGAACCACTGCCAATGACCACATCCAAGAGCTGATCGGTTTTGTTTGATCACATTTCGTGCTAGGGTTGTGGCCATGCCTTGTAAAGGAGCTAAGGCTATGTGTTGGTTTACAGGGACTAATAGAATAAACCAAGAGGGCTCAGGGAAGCTGTTTTGCTCCACTGAAAACGTAATACACATTTTCTTCTTCAAAAAGACCCAAAGCTCCATGTATACATGATAGACTACAGTAATTTCTAGAGGGCTATTCTAGTCAGTCTATCAAGTAGCTAATATGCATTTGAAAAGTTTTCTAAGTAGGTCCTCTTAGGATAGATGGTACCTGACACGTAAATAATTTCTGTTATGAAAGTCCTTAAATACACTGCATAAATTTGATGTTTAGTTTTTAGCTTTCTGGATCCAGCCATGGCCTCATCACAATTACTTTGCGTTGGAAAAATTGCCTTCCTTGTCAGAGCTAAGTGCATGTAACCGTGGCGTATTGTGCCCTAGTTTATAACACTGCCTCTTAGAACACACACGCCTGTCCTCCCGTGCCCTCACACGCTGATTGCATCTTTCTGTAAACAAAGAGCATCTATCCAAACATCATCCCTGTCAAAACGAAATTGTTCAATATGGAAATGTATGCATTGCAACAGTACCTCCGGAGGGCTGGCCAATAAATAATGAAAGGTTTTGACAACCCTGGAAAGAAAATTAAATTAAATTGTCCGGCGTGGAAACGGCGATGGGATGAGTAATCAGGATGGTGAGAGCCATATTTTATTGTACATACATTTTCTCCTTTTGTTCAGAACGCACATTGTGTTGGCTTTGTCGTCAACCTTCCACTGTGGTGCACGTGACGTGCCCTCCATGTACGGAAAACAGCTTGCTGGAACGTTCTCCATTGGGCAAAACTCAGGCGTGCCACCACAGTGTCCTATGGTCTCTCTTCACGGGGTCCAGGCTTCCCGGTTGTGACGGTGCAGTTGTCCCCAGTGACGCCCACCTGGTGTGCTGGGGCGAACTTCACCTCCCCAACGCTGTATTTCACATACACACCTTTGCTTAAGATCAGGCTCATCTATTTCCCACTCTTGGTCTCTGCTCCCTGAGCTCTGGGAGAGAATTCAGACGTTTCTGGCATTCATGCTGGTCTTGAAGCTGAATGTTCTGCTTTCTTCAGCTTTTCCACGTCCTCCGAGGGTTTTCTCAGAGTCCTCCTTGACCAGTGTTCATTCAAGAAACATTTTTGGGCACTTAGAACATCTATCACATGCCCGACAGGTGGATATCTGGGAGAAACACGTGTGCACACTCATACACACACACACACACACACACACACACACACGCCCTCCAACAGGCTGAACGGGGAGGCAAACACAATCATTGCAGCTGAAATATAAACCGTGTCCATGGCCTGGTGCTGACCCTGAGGAGGAGCCATGTTAGACTGTTTTCAAAGCTAGAGAGGATTTCAGAGAGGGTTCTGAGGGATGAGTAGAAGTTCAGGAGGAGGACCGCGGTGAGGAAGAATGGTGCTCTAGGCCAGGGGAGGAGCATTTACAGAAACACAGATACTCGAAGGGAGTGTGCTGGAGTGACAGAGGATTTTTTGGAAAAGCAAGGCCAGGGCCCCCTCTGGAGGGCCTTGCAGGGCATGAAGTAGCTGGTCTCTGTAGATAACGGAAAACGATGCAAACATCTGACACAGGAAAATTACATATTTACAGGAGTTTTGGAAAGCTGATTTGTATTGTAGTAGGAGGGAGATCGGAAGGGTGCAGGGCTGGACGCAGGGGGGTGGCTGACATTTTCCTGGTGACAGAAACCTTCCCTGACCGGCTGCCCACACCTGGGGTTTCCTGTCCTGAGTCGCAGAGACCTGAGCAGGTGTACCACCCACTGGGGCGTTACTCCTTGCTCCCTTTTCAATCTGGCCCCGCCTCGCTTGCCCGTCTGGACCACAGTGGCTGGCAACGGAGAGAATATCTAGCATCAAGTGGAAATTCCTTGAGGTCAGGGCTTTACTCAGCTCATTTTCTTTGCATGGCATCACACACCTTCCTGGGGGCATAACAGACTCTAAAAAACATTAATGGTTGAAACTACAGTCAGGCTGCTTTGGCAAACTCCCCACCGGGATGGAATAATGTGAAATTATATTCCAAAGCGAGCATCCTTTAAACATGCATGCTATTTGGATATTTGCCATTTCATGATAAGACACATGTGAAATGAATGTAAAATATGGATATAAATGTAAAAAATAGAAATTGTTAGGATTGCTACCGGGGGTGGTGATGCAGGGAGATGTGTGTTTAAATTTTTGTTTTTAACGTTTTTTTTTTTTTTTTTTTTTTGGAGAGACAGAGAGCGACAAAATGTGAGCAGGGGAGGGGCAGAAAGAGAGGGAGACACAGAATCTGAAGCAGGTACCAGGCTCTGAGCTATCAGCACAGAGCCGCACTCAGGGCTCGAACCCACAGTCTGCGAGATCATGACCTGAGCCGAAGTTGGCCACTTAACCGACTGAGCCACCCAGGCGCCCCTACATTTATTCATTTTTGAGAGACAGAGAGAGATAGAGTGTGAACAGGGGAGAGGCAGAGAGAGAGGGAGACACAGAATCCGAAGAAGGCTCCAGGTTCTGAGCTGTCAGCACAGAGCCCCACTCAGGGCTCGAACCCACAGACCGCGAGCTCATGGCCTGAGCCGAAGTTGGCCACTTAACCGACTGAGCCACCCAGGCGCCCCAAGGGAGATGTGTCTTTATATCCTTGCGTTGTGATGTTTAGAAGTGGCCCCAAGGCCTCTGAATATCTGTACCTTTACAGATCAGTATGGATTTAAAAAAATCAGCGGACATCCCAGTATTGTAACTCTCTGATTTGCTTCGTGAGGTACGAAGCCCGTAGCTGAGGCTTTCCTGGGCTGCGATGCTCTAACTGCCTTTCTCGCTCACGTCTCACAAGTCCTGAGAGAAGAGTGTGCTATGAATTCAGGTGTTACGGTAGCTTGCGAAGAACAAGGGAATACAATGTGGACCCGCATGCCGTGTGGCACAGAATCGTGAAAACGATGTCTGTCTGGAAGGGATCGTGTTGAAGCTGGAGCCCAGGATTTGGTTCCTAGAGGTGGCTGTGCTTTGCTACTGTTGTTTTGAGCCTGGTGGATTTTTCTTTTTTAAAAAATGTTTCTTTATTTGAGAGAGAGACAGAGAAAGAGAGAAAGACAACACAGGGGAGGGTCAGAGAGAGAGGGAGAGAGAAAATCCCAAGTGGGCTGTCAGCTCAGAGCCTCATTCGGGGCTTGAACTCACCAACCGTGAGATCATGACCTGAGTCGAAGTCAGATGCTCAACTGATTGAGCCACCCAAGCGCCCCAAACCAAGAGCTATTATTAGGATTCATTTTAAACACCAAACAGAAGTTAATTGAAAATATATTTTTTAAATTTTTTAATGTTTATTTATTTTTGAAGGAAAGAGAGATGGAGCGTGAGCAGGGGAGGGGCAGAGAGAGAGGGAGAAACAGAATCCGAAGCAGCTCCAGGCTCCGAGCTGTCAGCACAGAGCCCGTCATGGGGCTTGAGCTCACGGACCGCCAGATCATGACCTGAGCCGAAGTCAGACGCTTAACCGACTGAGCCACCCAGGCGCCCCTACATTTATTCATTTTTGAGAGACAGAGAGAGATAGAGTGTGAACAGGGGAGAGGCAGAGAGAGAGGGAGACACAGAATCCGAAGAAAGCTCCAGGTTCTGAGCTATCAGCACAGAGCCCCACTCGGGGCTCACACCCACAGACCGTGAGTTCATGGCCTGAGCTGAAGTCAGATGCTTAATCGACTGAGCCCCCAGGCGCCCCAAGGCTGGTGGATTTTTCTGACCTCAGTTCTGCTGTAGCCACGCGCTGTGTTTGTGTTTTGCTGCTGCTTGTAAAGTTGGTGTCTCTGGGCACTCACCCTGCTTTGGCCCCGGGTCCCTCTTCGATGCTCCCTTACAGAGCTTTCCAGTTGACGGACGCCCCAAATCTGTAATTTTAGGGAAGCATTTCCTTCCTATGTCCAGAGGCCCTGCTTTGCTTTGTTCCCAGATATAGTCAGTATTTTAAAAGACTTTCCCTGAGGACTGTGCCGCGTGCCCCGATGTATTCCAAGTTCGCGGCAGGGTTGAGAAGCCAGAAAGTGTGGCCTGTTCCCAGGCAGGAGCTTGCTGGAAGGGTGCTCATCTCCTCTGTGCTCCTTTCGCTCTGCCCTGGCCTGTATGGAGAGTGACAGTGTCCTGTTTCCCCAGGCCTGTGTGTAGGGCGCTTTACTCAGTTGACGAGACGCTGTGTTTACGCTTCTTTCCCTCAAACCCGTGGGCCAAGCCTGCGTTCTCTATGTACGTCTTCTTTTTATTCTCAGCTAAGATGAATCTTTCTCTGCTCATTAAAAAAAAAAATCTTTCTAACAGGGAAAGACAAAAATGTTCAGCCCCCTACTTACGAGGAAGCACATTCATTAACAAGAATGAAATTTAGCAACAGAGTGCAAAATAGAAATCAACTTCCTTAGTCCTTGGATTTTCAAGAGAGGAAGAATGGAAGAACCCTCCCTCGACCGCCCTGTGTCTGCACAGCCTTGAGCACACCACTCCTGAGCTCCGTTCTCACCTATTAAATGGTAATGATAATTCCTGCTCCATGAGGTTGCCAGGAGAATTAAATAAGACCATTGAAAAATGCTTGTCATCGCTCCTGGCACACAGCGAGCGCTTAATGCATAGTGATACTGTATAAAATTGTTTTTCAAGGGGGAAACAAAAGTAAGACTGAAATTCACCTTCCGTTCAACAGCTTTTGCATAATTCCAAGGCAAAAGTGTTCAAATACGTACTTTGGTACAATTTCCACTGATGTCTGAGAAACCCGTGTGTCAGTCCAACAGGGATTTGGAAAGTGCGGTGTGAGGTCCACACTTAGGACTGCAGGTGGAAAACGCGTGGACCTTGGTTCTACCCCAGATCAACCGAATCAGAGCTGCCAATTTACTGATGTTACGGTAACACAAACACAAAAATGTGTGAAAACCAGGGAGGTTCAAGCAACTCCTAGTAAGACAAGAAAAAGCAGTTCCACCTCATGACCTGGTCATTCCGTGGTGGTTTCTTCAGGGAGGGCCCGAATATCTTGGTAGTGTCCCTCAGATGACGCAGAGACCCCAGAGGGAAGCGTGGTACTGATCCGCCATTCGCTAGCCAGAGAGTCTGGGAGTGGCAGGAGCCCATCTAATGGAGAATCCACGACTTTCGATCTTGTAAATGGCCAGGGAATATGTCTGCTGGCCACGTCAGGCATATTCCTGCTGTATTCCCCGTGGACTTTGTTGGTGAGCACGAGGACATCCGTTTCCAGGTTTAGAGTTTTAGCCTAGGTTTCTGTGGTCAGGAGGGACAGAGGCAAGCAGTGAAATTCTTTTTCTTTATTTTCCTTTATTAATTTTTTTAAGAGAGTAGCTACTGGCTTACATATGGGGTGAAATAGAGACCTCTCGAAAGACAGAGTGCTTACATCGTGTTCTTTCTGTTGTTTCAAAATTAATATGTGGCTAGGAAGTTTGGAAGTTGCAAAAAAAAATGAAGAATAAAATTTCACAATTCACAAGATTACCACTATTAACATTTCCTGTCTTGTGTCCTGGGTCCCAATGTGATTACATGTATTTGTGTGTATTTTTACAAAGTTGAGCTCACACTGTTCAGACCCTTTGATAACTTTTGTTTTAACATACAAACATATCGTAAATTTTTTGACATTGAAAATTCTCTGAAGGTGTGATTTCTATTGGCTCACTGGCATGTTACACGGTGACGATTGATTTATATATGGTGGCAATTTTTGGTGGAACTTTTTTTTCTTTAGAACCTGAATTATGTTTCCCTTCGTTTATGGAGCTGGTAAAGTGCAATTCGTTTCAACTCCATCCACTGGAATGTTTGGGACTCTCAGTGTTTAATTTACCTGGAAGCTTAAATATGGCTTTTTAAAACCTGCCAGCTACCTTGTGAAAGATGCTGGAACTTGCTCTCTGGTCAGCTGGTTGACCTTGTCAGTGCTTGGGTCCAGACGTAGGAGCACCTGGGGAGCCCCAGCAGCCCCCCAGCTCTCCACCCGCCCTCTGCTGGTTCTCAGATGACCCCCCTGAGCAGGCTGGCTCTTGTGGAGTGCACCCTTGTGATTTCAACCCTTTGTTGCTCTTGTCTGGAACTCAGTCACTTCCGAAGTGACCATCACGTTGAAGGCATACACGAGAACTCTGAGGTTCAAATCTATCTCAGCAATTTTTCCTGAGGCTACACTGTCCTTGGTGAGGGAACTAGGACTTGGCCCCAGGGTCTCTGCATTCTCTACTCTTCATGCTTTTTAAAGAAATGTATCTCAAAAGTAACGTATAAAGCGATGTGCAAACGACAAATTACTGGCACATGCTTTCATTATGTCTAGTGGGAAGGATCTAGGACAATCCTGAGCAGAGGATGTGGGCACGTTGGGACTCTCCCTTGAGCGTGCACACTCAGGTGGCCCAGGTTGGTGGGGACATGGCGGAGATGAGAAGCCACCGCAGGAAACCGAAGGATCCTGAAGACACAACTAAAGTAGTTAGTGATCTCAGTGGTCCTTAGGAGCCAACATTCATTTAACAAGTTTTACTGAGTAGTACGAGACACAGGACACTGTTATAGGCGCTCTGCGCAAAATAAAATAAAGACTCCTGCCCTCGTGGAACTCAAACCCTGCTGGCCTTGCCCTCACCTCCCACAACTGAGGTGTCTGTAAAATACCGTCGTGGTTCTGATTCTCTTGGGTGGCATCCAGACAGCCCGCGGGGCCTGCACCCACCCCCGGACGGAGACAGATCTCTGACACCGGCCGTCATGTCAGCTCCGGGGCTGGTGAGGGAGGCTTTGCCCACCTGGGAAGCTTCTGACTTGGGGGGGCGGGGGAGCTGCTGTGTCCCTGGACAGTCCCTACGTGGCTTGTTCACCTGAGTGTTCGGCTGTGAGTGCCGTTCACCGTGGGAAGGGTGCGTTCTGTGCGCCTGAGTTTTGGGCACAAGTTCCCCAATGTCACCTGAAGGTAAACCCTCAGGGGGAGGCTGGGGGCGGTAGAGGCCTGGTCCGCGGTGCTGGGTAAGCAATTTGTCGCCGATGGTGGCAAACTGAGCTCCAAAACGGAGGCTGACATTTTAGCAAAAGGCGGAGTCCCAGCATAGGCGTTGACTGGAAGCACTTTGCCCTGAGCTTTCTTTCCAGCTCTTTCCTCCCTTCGGCTCACAGCCCGCCCACGGCGGGTGGGACTGCCGTCCATGCGTGTGGCCGTGGGACGTGTGGCGGCTGCGCGTGACGTCTGGAAAGAGGATGACTCCGGGCTGCAACAAGACGCTGCCGGTTGAGGGGGGGCGGTCCCTCGGGGAGGAAGAACCGGTTCTGCTGGTGGGGTCTCTAGGGCAGTTCGAGGGGGGTTTCGTTTTCTGCGGACCGAGGAGAGACAGCGCAGCCTCCGGGTTGACGGTCTCCTGCCCTCGATGGCCCGGATGCAGCGGGACCACCTGTGAAATGGGGCGGTTGAGGTGCATGTTCGGGGTGCAGGTAGGGTCAGGGTGTTCCCAGGCTGACGCAGGTGGCTGTGTTCTACTGACGTCACCCAGGCTGCACAAACGGGGCTTGTACCGTGGACTCAGTTCGACTTTATCATGTCACCTGTGCCTCCGTAAGACCCTAGCGCTGGCGGGAGGATGAGCCAGACCGCGGCTTTTGCAGGGTCGTGGTTATGGGAGGGGCTGATGTCCACAAATGGTGCCTTGCAGGCACTGCTTTGTGGCCCCGACACTCGTTCTCCCCTTCCTGCATCCAGAACAATCCTGAGTTTCATTCCGGAAGCCACGTGCCAGCTGACGACTACCTTCCCGCTCGGCTCGGATCCCAGCGTGCTCATGGCCTCCGATCCGGCCAGTGGGCGCAGGAAGAAGGGTCCTGGTGGTCGGGGCCCCTGAAGAGACTGAGCGCTCCCTCTTCCCTCCCTTCCTAAGGACGGAAAATGCCATTTTGTTTGGATCGGGCCATTTGAAAATTTACTTTGCGCTGAGAAATGCACGAACATCTTTTTCCTGCCTGTGTTAATGGCAACACGATACTCATGCTTAGAATGATTCCCGAAGAAGCAGGTGTGCCCCTGACGCGAGCAGGGAGGTCGAGGGGCCGTGCTTCTCCTGGGCTGGGTCAGGCAGATTTCCTGGCAGTTGTTGGGGGGCACTGACTCCTCCACACATCCGCCTCGCCCCACTGATTCCCTCTTCAAGGACTTCGCAAAGGGCCCGTCGGGCTTAGTGGACACTCTCTGCTGGGAGGAGAGACGGTTTTCCTGCTTACGTGGGAGGCGGTTCAGCCTGTGTGCGCCCTGAGCTTGTGACCTTGGTTTTGGTAAGCCCAGGCTGCAGCTGGGGGGTATGGTTTGGATCACAGACCGGACTGATGTTGCGTCAGTGTCTCATGTGGAGGGGAGGGTGGGGCCCTCGGGAAGCTCCTGGTGCCCTTCTCCACATGGGCACTGGATTTAAGAGAAATCATAAGAGAAGGTGCCACTTGGCACGGGTCCAGTCTGCAAACCGATCATCAGATGCAGATAAATGAGAGGACATGATGGTGTGGGGCATCTGGGCAGGCATCGCCGTGGGGCTGATTGGCCCAGCGAGGAGGGCTGCTCACTTCACTCTCCATAGAAGCAGGTGCACTTGGTGGGGCAGCGGGGGGTGGGGGGAGGCATGGGGGAAGACAGCAGGCAGGTCATCTGGTCCAGCTTTACAGAACAGGAAATGGAGCCCTAGGTCAGGGTCGCATCAGGGCCATCTTCTCTTTCCTCCCTGGTCACGGGCACGTCCCCCCGTAGGTCACCTCCAGGTTTTTATGGGTTATTTGCCTTGTCAGCTGGGGTATCTTTATTTTATGTTTATTTATTTATTTTGAGAGAGAGAGAGCGAGTAAGAGCATACGTTGGGGAGGGGCAGAGAGAGAGAAGGAGAGAGAGTCCCAAGGAGGCTCTGCGCTGTCAGCCCAGATCCCGATGTGGGGCTCAATCCCACGAACTGTGATATCGTGACCTGAGCTTAAATCAAGAGTCAGACGTTCAACTGACTGAGCCCGCCAGGCTCCCTTTTGGCAGGTGATATTTCATGTCCCTGTCACTTGGTGTCTCTTGTGTTCCTTTGGATATCATTTCCCCTCATTAGCTCTGTGCATGAGGTCTAAAAATAAAATATGTGTTAATAATTAATAAATGTAAATATGACTATATTAAAAAATTATCACTCCTTCTCTGCCTCTCTTATAAGCAAGGAGCTAGGACTATGAGGGTGAAAGATTGCTTTTTTTGTTACTCTAGCAAAAAAAAAAGTTATTTTATTTTGAAAAAGTAGAAGCTGTTTCTCCCATTTGTCTCCTTCCTGAGCTGCATCTGTCTCCGTATCCACGTTCATGCACCAAAGTAAACTCCCCCACCTGAGAATTATTAGTCTCCCGAAATGAATTAATTGGGTTGAAAGCACAGGTTTGGTTACATATCCAGCACGTGTCAGGATTGCTGTTTTTCTACAACTTAAAATATTTTTTGAGGTGCCGGTTCATCAAGTGGCATGACTGATTCCAGATAAGCGTTTGAGAGAAAAATGGCTCTTTACGGAAAAGCCTGATTTACCTGTAAGCATTTTGTCATTTGGAGCCGTAGTCCCTTACCCATCAGCGCACAGATGCCCGGGGCCGTTCTGGGGATTGTAGGAGATGGGACATCTAGAATCCTAATTCATTCTCTATACTAGAAAACAGCCTCACCCACTAGGACTTATGTTCTAAGCAGACAACACTCAGTTTACAGGAAACACTCATGTCCCCCAGAAGCTACAGAAAAAGTTATCACTGGATATTCAGGAAAGCCACCACAGAGCTTCCGTCTTTCGTGTCCTAATTCTGATATTGCGGCGTTGCATGAGAAAGATCTCTTAACTCCTTGTGTTCCTCACAAGAATACGGAAGAATTCTCTGACTTCTTAACCCTTGGGACAACAGCTCGTGGTAACCCCGAGAATTTTGACAGGAACCATTCTGAAGTGTGGAGGAGAGCACACATCCGCTGGAACTCGTGTCTTCGGCTCGAGCGGGTCAGACTGTCGGGGGCGCGTCCGAGCTGGTGTCGTCATGTCATCTGTGGAGCTCACTGGTGAAATGACTCACCAGTACGTTCAATTCAGGAACATAACCGGCTCAGGAAATAGTAGTAACTTTGGAGGATTACATAGACCCCATTCATAATTAAAAAGCTGAACGAGTGAGTTTCCTTCCTGAAACGTGAAATCTGATGATCTCACTCACCTGCTCCGTCTCCCGTCTTTGGTCTCTGCCTCCTTTGTTGTGTGCAGTGAGTTACTGTTTCCGTAAACCGAGGTCACACCGGCCCAGTTCCCTTAATTCCCTTGTATACCGTTTTGATAGGTCTCACATAAAAAATATACTTTCACCTATCGCCTCAAGGAATTTTTACTGCACTTCTGTGGGCTTTTTGCCGATTAGATTAGAACACAGCAAGGAGGGAGTGAAGCAGAATTCTTGTCTTGCTTTCCCGTATCACGGATGGTGACCCCGGCACCCACCACGCGGCCGTGTTGGATGCGCATGACATTGAACATTCGCTCCACATCCAGCCCTCGCCCGCCCAGCGCCCTGAGCTCCTGAGCTCTGTCAACGATGGGTGGAGGCCGATTGCAGCCTCCGGCTGGCGGGCAGGGTGCAGGGTGCTCACCGCTTTGAAAGCAGGCTCCCCAGTGCTTTTGATTAAATATGGAAAAGCCGGCTGGAAGCCTTGGCACGAGGTTTGCAAGGAGACCCCCAAGGATGTCCCAGCTCTCTCGGATGTCTTGCAGTGTCTTGAGCAGGATGAAATTAATGCAAAACCCGAAATGAGAAAAGCAGAGAGAGAGTGAGAGCTCACGGAGCCTGGAGGAAAGTTCTGGAGGCTCAGCGACCAAAGGGAAGACGGAGTTTGGCTTTTCTCCGTCGTGCACGCTCACCGCTCACTTCTGCTTGGTCCAGGAAAGCGTGCCCGGGTCCGGGGCATGCCGCCGCACTCACTCCTTGGAGTTTCTTCCGGCCATGCCAGCCAGAGGGCCCTCTGGTAGCTTCAGTTCCTGGGAAACTTAGGTCTTCTTTGCTCGGGGCCTGCGCAGCCCACTGGGTGTCAGCAGGTGGGACCCACGTTCCCAAGCCGGGCCACACGGTCTCCCACGAAAACCGGCCTCCGGAGCCCACGCGTGTTCTGAGTCCCACTCTCTCGTCTCCTCTGTACCTCCCCATCTCTCGTGTCTTCCAGGCCCTGGACCACAGTGCGTTCGTCAGGTTCCTGCCTTCCCTGCTCGAGCGTCATTCCTACCGCAGGGGGGCTTACCCGGCTGGGCCCTACACCCAGCCTCACGCCCTTCAGCCCTTAGCGCATTCTATCTCACGGCACTTTTCCGTTTTCGCAGTGTGAGCTGCTTTCGGTGTTTAGTGACAGAGCTAGCCGCCCAGAACCTCCATGTCTCATCTGAAGAATGAAGCTAGAACTACCTCCCTGCCTGCCTCATCAGTCTCAGGCAGAGCCTGACGTGGATGGAGGGCAAGAACTCTCCGGATTGTGGATGCTGTACCAACGTAATGTGCTCGTGTTTCTTTGTCTTTGGAATACCGAACCCCAAGCTGCTCACAGTGTTTGCTGTGGAATCATACTAAAAAATTAAATGTGTAGATTTCCTTGATATTACTTTTTCCCTTCAGCAGATCAGTTTCATATTCTCAAGAATATTCTATGAATTGCATTTTTTGAGGGCTCACAAAGAAAGGTACAAGGTAGAGATACCCTGATTCCCTGTGATGCTTAGAGAATGGTGCATTCTAATACACCTAATGTCTGGTTAACTGGCTAACAGAGAATCCCTTTCTTTGAACCTTATTTATTGAATGTGTAAAGGTCTCAGTAGTTTCTTCTTACTGTAGGAATTATGATCCACGACATGAATCTTTAATGCTTTTCATCTTCGAGAAAGAACTCCTCTATTTGAAAATATTAACTGCTTCTAGTGTAGACATACCCCAGGGTTAATTAAAAGATGTTGGTTGAAATCCAACAAGTATGGGATCTGAACTCTGATCATTTGCTACTTATCTTTTTAAAGATGGAGTTTTAAATGATGTTTTTATTTAGTTAACAGGGAGGCACATCGCAATTAAATGTCGCATATACATTACATCTTTTGCGCTCCCTTTACCCCATTTCTGAGCAAGCAAAATGCTCATTTATTCTCAGAGGTCAGGCTCAGTTTGGTGAGGGGATGACCTATAGTGTTGCAAATACCATAAATTCATTCTAAAAAATGAGTCCAGTCAAACCGCTGGCTAATTAAGCCAGAGAAAAGAGAAGCGTTATATTAATTTTGAATCGGTGTTACTGTTTTGAGCGGCATAAGAATCTAATTTTGGAGTTGCCCTTTAGTTACTTTAGTCTTGAACCAGGCGCTCCTTGAGATTTGGAAGATTTCACTCCCATCCAGCGTGAAAGTAACAAAGTTCTGTGGCAAGACCAAATTCATAAATAAAGTTGAGGAACCACAGCACTTCATGATTTAATGGCTCTGTCATGGGCATAGTCTATGTTGATGCACTTGAAATGTGGGCTTTCTGATTTAATGGTAAATCATAGAAGCCACTTGTGCACTCATTCCGTGTGGGCTCCCGATTCCTGCCTGTGAGCTGCAGCGAAAAGTGAGGGCACTCTGCAGAAGGGCACCTGGTGCGTTTGGAGGGGGTGTTAGAGGGTCCTGGCCCCAGCTCCTGACTCCGCCGTTAGTGAGGGGGAAGCAGAGGGGGAGGGAGGAGAAGGTCTCCACGATGGGTGACGACGGTGCACGAGGCTCCCAGCTGGGCGGGCGTGGGGCTCAGTTCATAGAGCTTGCTCAGGGAAAGAGAAGAGATTCTGTCCAGTCCCCATAGTTTGTGGGGTGAGTAGAATGACCTCATTTTACGACAGGCGCTGCCTCACCGAGGTCAACAACCAGCCCGAGGACGAGAAGGCTGCAGCCGTGCTGTCCCTCCTGTCTTGTGGGGTGTCTTTTCTTTCCCCAAATCCAGGTATGAGGAATGAAGGAGGTGGCAGTTAACTCATCACGGAGGGGACGCATGGTCGGCCAGGGTATGGAGACCTGGGAAGTCAGCAGAACCCCCTTTTCTGTGTACCAATGCCTTTATTACCCACACGCACAGGGAGGGCTTTGAGATTCACACTCAGCCAGTCACCCAGGGCCTTGATTTGGTGGCAAACTCAGGCAGCCTTTCATTTTCCCCTTGCAATTCGCTGACCTCTCTGGCTAGGTCACCTAGAGCATTTGGAAGGGGACCTAAGGCCCTCGATACCTTTCCATTTCTTATTCAGGGGTTGGTTTTGGTGGGGGAAATTTCTGTAGGCTTGAAGAATATTGTATAGTGTCTAGCGTAACATCCATCATGTTCTCGGTCTTTGGTAAAAGTCTGTTGAATTACGAAACACGGACTATTACAAATTTTCTCCTCCGTAGGTAGTCAAAGGGAGAACGTAATTGGTTAATTCAATTGGCCACTAGATGTCACTGTTTACCCACCGACTGAGTATGGGCTCAGTCCCTCCCCACCTGGTCAGGACAAAAAGCCTGTGTCTGGAAGCTGCTGCAGGTGGAGACATTCCAAGCTTGTTTCTCATAAGTAACCTGTTTTCTCTCGGGAAAAGACTGATTCCTGAGTCATTCAGTTCAGGATATTTTCTCCTTGCTTCAATTTAGATCCAGAACTGATGTGGTTTTTTTCCTCCCCCCTTCTTTTATCCCCCAAAGTTTTCTTTCGCTAACACCAACAGGAGTTTTCATCCTGGAGGTCATCTCGGAAGCAGGAATATTCGTTCCCAGGAGACTGTGAGGTTTCATGCGCGACTTTGATAGGAAACTGTTGGGGGCCCCTGCGCTACATTCCCGCCTCGTTAGGCTCGGCGGATCCCTACCACGGTTGCAGCGAGGGTCACTTTTACTCTCCAAAGCCGCGAGTACAACAACCTTGAATTCCTCTGCTGCCACTGCTTTTGTTAACTGTGTGACCTTGGAGATGTTACCCAACATCTCTGATCCCAGCGCCCTTCACGTGTGGGCGGGCTTTCCAGTCCCACCGGTTAGGGCTGCAGGCAAGTACAACATTCAGTCTGAAAATGTCTTAAATTTCCTTCGTTCCCTGGGGCCGTCTGCTCAAGTCTGGGTTGACGGGATGGATGGTCTAAGGAATCTCACATTCCCTTTGCCCTTCTCTCAGATGGCTCGGAAGCAGCTCGCTATGTCTTCATAACACGCTCTAGTCTGGGGTTGGTCCAGATAGTTGGAATTCCTAAGTCAGACCCTTGTTGTGAAAGGCACGTAATTGACTGACTGAGCCTTACTGTCGTTGGGGGTTTCACTCCTGCAACAAGGAACCCAGAAAAAGACAATCGTAATTAGAAGGAGCCTCAGGGTTTATTTAATCCGACTCCTTTCTTTGTGCTTATTCTTTCTCCAACATTCCACGGAGAGCTGCCAAACCCCGTGAAAGTGGGGTTCTCTTACAGTTTCCCTACAGGGAAGAGTGACGACCTGTGGAAAGCCAAAGGCCCACGGGGAGGGCTCCTGGCCACCACGCCCCCTCTGCTGTAAGACTTATGCCCGGCCACCTGCTCCCCTCTGTCTTACAGCGAGGAGACACAGAGCACCACTTATGCTTCTGGAGCCGAACGCATTTCAGGCAGATTAATAAGGATGCATGCCATCGGTGGAGCCCTGTGGGTGTGACGGGCCCCTCACCGCGATGTAGCCGCCCCCCCCCCCCCGGAACTCAAGGAATCCCCGACTTCCCGGTGAGGAAACCAGTACAAAGAGGTTAAGAGGCTCGTGTAGACCACTTAGCTGGTTAACTAGCAAGACCCGGTTCGACTCCTGTAGGCTTCTCATTTTGCTTCCTTGCCAGCCACTCAGCTCCTCCCAGGAGTATTGGTTAGGGTCTCGTTAGGACTACCTCGTGGAGCTCAGTTACACTGGCACAAACTCAAGGGGAAAACAGCCGCTCGGTTTTCTCTCGTTTTACCAGAGTCTCCGATGAGCGCCAGGCTCTCGCTATTTGCATTCCGGAGGCTGGGAGCGGTTACCTGTGTACATTAATATATATGAAAAGAAGGAAATCCTACAATCTGCTTTTAAAGGCTTAGCTCACGTCAAGGAAGAAGTTCGTAAGTGCCTGGATTGGTCAGAAATTGGCAGGGATGGGGGAGCAGCTGCGTCGATGAAGGTTTGCCCTCAGCTTATTGATTGCCCGAGGGTTTCCATTAATATTGATTTAGAAATGCCAATGGTGTTTATGCTGCTGAATATTCATCATCATTGTCATTGGAAATATGTCAGTCTCTCCGGGGTGGGGGGTGGGGGGGACACACTGGGATGTCAGGGATTTGGGGACAGGCGGATTCAGTGCCAGCTCGAACTTTCTGCCCGACTCTTAATTGCTTCTTAGAGGCCATCAGGCATCACTTAACCTCCTCTTTCCAGGAATTGTTATATTTTCTTGACTCTGCTATCTTATTAAATGGTCAGGTGGAAGGGAATTTTCATGAGGCTTAGGAGTGTGGTGCACAGGTTGGAAGTATCAGAATTGCATCTGGACGTTTCCACTGAGGGCTCATTCGAACCTTTGAAATGTAATATGTGGCTAACAAAGTCTAGTGCAGGGGAAAGAGCCATGAAATCACAAGAATAATCTGCAAGCAGACACATTCGACCCCATGCCTCCCTGGGGGGTGGGAGGGGGGGGTCTTTGGGACACAAGTTCATGTGTCTCCGTAGGACAGGTACGGGAAACCTGAGCACGGATGTTGCAGCACAGGGGTGGACCCAGATGAGGCACTTAAACCTCCTGACCCTGATTTCTTGACTTCCGGGATGGACAGATTCCCATTCTAACCACCACCCACAGTTGGCGGAAGAACGAGGTGCCACAGTCACGTGATCGCCAGGACATTAGTGTTGCAGAGTTTTTACTGAGCACCACAGCATCTTCTGGAGGAAAACTCGGGGCTTGCAGGTGCACGGAAAAGGTGACTTTACAGCTTTACAAGCCACTCATTTCTGAGCTCCTGCAGAGCGAGTCTCATCTATAAAATGAGAATAATGACACCGGCTCCGTGGAGTTACTGTATGAGGACACTGTCCAGCTGTCCCCCTGTGTCTGGAGACTTACGTGGACACGAAAGCCAAACCCTGTATATACTATGTTTTTCCTATACATATGTACCTATGATAAAGTTGAATTTATAAATCGGGCACCGTAAGAGATTAATGACGAAAACCAATGATAAAATAAAACAATTGTTACAGTATCCTGCAACAAAAGATTTGCGCATGTGCTCACTCTCAGAATAACATCATCGTTCTGTACTCACACTTCTTTGTGTGACGTGGGGCGAAAGAACGCACACGTGATGCGGTGACATAGGGTGAATGACGTGGGCATGTGACGTAGCCTTAGGCTGTACTGACCTACTGACAGCACATCAGAAGGAAGGTCATCCGCTTCCAGACCACGGGTGGCCGCGGGTGCCCGGAACCGCGGGGAGTGGCCCGTGTGTACCATCAGCCGGCACACAGTGTGTCCTCACATGATGATGATGACGATGCCCTCCTTCCGGCTCCCTCCTCCATCCGCCTTATTAACTGATCCGTCTCCTGAGGAAGTGATTAGAGAATGCGATGAACCATGGGAGTGTGGTTCCTATTTTTAGATCATTAATTCGCTGGCCTTTGGGAAAATCACTAACGCTCTCTGCCAGATCATTTTTTTTCCGTCCGAAACGAGTCTTCTTTCCCCAGTGTGGTTTGTGACATGTCTGCTCTGTGTGTCTTGACCCCACACGAAGGATCTGTGGAGCCCGCTGTAACGTGTGGACGCGCACGGCTCCTGTTACTCAGCAGTTTTAGGGCCGTTCAGACGCTCGTTCTATTCTGATTATTCACCATTTCTCCTCACTATCGAAGGGAACTGAGTCTATTTCCAATGCACGCCAGGAGAGAACGTAGTAAAAGCGGGACACAAGGAGCCGGACGTAGAGAAGTGGCAACAGCCCACCAAGGACTGGTGTGATGAGGGATCACTGTTCTAGAACATTCCATTTAGCCCCACGCTTCCTAGCAGCATGGGCAAAACTAGGGAGGAACGGGTTTTGTGTTTTTCAAGGTCGGACATGCTTTTCCCAAAAGCCAGTGTTTTCCTGATGTGAATTCTGACAAGATTCTGGAGAAATTGATGGAAATGAGGGGGACCGCAGCCGTTTTGAAGACTGTCATCATTTGGGCTCCCGTTGGCCTAGAGCATCCACGTGAAGGTGATCTGGGGAGGGGGACTGCATTAGCAGGGTCAGGTGCACTTTCTGTCCATCTGGGCACGGTAGACACCCTCCTAGATGGGAAGGTGGGCTGGATGCACAGCCTTGTTTATTTACATCGTGGATGATTCCAGCCCCCGGACACCCCGCGATCCATTCAGTCCTGCTTGCACGTGGGCTGGCCTGAGGCGCTTCTGTGCACGGGCAGGAGAGGAGGAAGTTTGGATGTACTTACTTAGCTTCTAAAACGGAAATCCATGGGGCGCCTGGGTGGCTCAGTCGGTTAAGCACCTGACTCTTGATTTCAGCTCAGGTCATGATCTCAGTTTGTGAGTGTGAGCCCCACACTGGGCTCTGGGATGACGGTGCAGGGCCTACTTGGGATTCTCTCTCTCCCCCTCTCTCTGCCCCTCCCCTGCTTGTTCTCTCTCCTTCTCTCAATATAAATAAACTTAAATAAAATGGAAACCCACAGACATCATAGCACTGCGCGTGAACTAATTTCATTCAATTCCATTGCATTCAGTTCATCGTCCAATTGTTCTACTTTCCAGCGACCCCAGCAAGTGCCTGTTCGGTGCAGGGGGACACAGGGGGGCCATAAGAGGGATGGAAAGGAGACAGGGGCTTGGTTCTTGTCCTTGGTGCGTGGCCTCCTGGCTAAGGGGGTGGAGGCACAACTGTCTAGAGAGAGGAGAGAACGAAATGTCTTTACCGAGACCCAGAAGAAGTGCCGCGGCAGTGGCTCAGCAAGGAAGAACTCTGTGGAAATGTCCCGTTTTAACGTACAGCGATAGGGTGCCCTTCTGTGTAACGATCCTGTTCTGTTATATATGATCGCGGAGTGCCCAATTACGCTGTAGTTGAAAAAATATTTTTCCTGAGGGTTAATGTTTACATTTGCAAATGTGTACAGCTTAACTAACAGTTTAAATGGAAATTTTAATGTATTCTATGAATTGTTGGCTCATTTGCATATTTTATCAATTCACCACCATTCCGGGTTGTATACAGTGCAGTAATTAGAAACAGAATTAAAAAGGACTGTGCGTTAAAAAAATTTTCATTTCAGAACGTAAAATGCTGGTTGTTTAACTGCGGCCTCGTCGATAGCGTGTTGAGCCAAGTGTGGGCCTGAGGGGCGGGGCTCCTGGAGACTTAAATGCACGCGCGGATGGGTGGGGCTAGGGTCAGCTGACCCAGCAGAGGACGCGGCAGGCGTGGGTGCCGGTGGCTGTGGTCCCGCCCACCCCGCTCATTGCGGGGCGTCCCTGGTGTTCTCGGGCTCCCCCTCTGCCCCGCATCTTGGCCCAGACTCAGAACTGCAGGCTTGATTGGCCAAGTAGCCGTGCGGGGAGTAGCTGTGCAGGGCGAAAGCTTGACTCAACACCGGAAGGGCAGTTGCACGAACGCCTCACACCGGTAGCCAGTTCTGTTCGCAGATCCGCACTGGGGACGCCGTGTGTTCGGTGCCTAGCAGGTGATCATTCGGAGAAACACCCCAGCGGCTGCACAGAAGAACCAGAGCTCATGGTGGCCCCTCCTCTCCTGCCTGCTCCGGGCCATGACTGTCCGCGTCGTGGACAAGACTGGCCGGGGCATGTGGTGGGCACACAACCAAAGTCCCTTCCACAAACGACGTGTTGTGTCACGTAACACTGAGAGGATGGCAGGTCCCGTCTGCTGGCCGCAAGCGGGAGCCAGCCCTTCCCGAGCACAGCCCTCCACAGCAATGGTCTCCGGATGTCCCTTGCTGTCTCTTGTAGCTTCTCAACTAACCTCTTGAAAGAACCGATGCCATGTTAGTTTTCTTTCCAGGTGGGCCTTGCTATCTGGGACGTCTCCTAAACAGCAGCTGCCTTACCAGCTGCTTCAGAACTGGCTGCATCTCGGGAGCCTGGAACTGTGCCTGGGGCCCGCGACTCGCTCAGTGTATCAGCCGGGATGGCCCTGTGAGAGGTGTATTTCTTGCTCCTGCCTACGTCCCTCTCTGGGGGGCAGTGGCTCTGGAATGTCACCTGCCAGGAGGCAAGGGGAAGGGGAAATGGTGAATCATGGATTAGTTTTTAAAGGCATCTGTCTAGAAGAAACACAGCTACTGCTGTGCACATTTCATTGGTGCAAGTGAGTCACGTGGCCGTGTCTAACTTCCGAGAGGAAGGAGGCACAGCCCCACGTCCCCAGAGAGGCGGATGTTCGTCCTGGTGGGAAGCATCGATTTCTAACGCGCCCGACGTGCGTATCAGGTTGGACAGAGGTGTGATACAGATGTTTGCCCAGAGCCATGCTGGTACTTGACTTGTTCCTACTTCACGGGAAGGTCCTGGCACCCAGTTAGGGGCAGGTCTCTCCATACGGAAGCGTAAGTCCCCGAAGGCCTACAGGCCTTAACCAGACACGAAGACTGTCTAGTCCGATGCGCTTTTGTGACGAAAGCAAGAGGCCTGGAGTCTCCAGGACTGGTGTCGAGGCTGCTGGTGTCCGCACGGGCTCTTGCCACTTTCCTGTTGTCCCCGTAAGAAAGCGGATCTCGGTCCGGCCGCAAAGCCCGTCGTGTTCACCGCCTCCCCCAGAGCAGCCCAGCTGAACAGCCCCCTAGCACGCCCCCGGCCTTGGGGCCTCCGAGTTCAGCCTCCAGCTCTACGAGGATTAAAGAAATTCACGTGAGGTGCTTTGGACGCTGCCCGGAACACAGTCAGTGTGTAAAAACCTGCGGTTCATCAATATTCCTTGAGATTGCTGTTACTGCTATAATCGGATGCTGTCGGGGGCCCCTTCTGGCCTGGCAGGGGCCACGGGGCTAAGTTCTGTCTTCTCCAGGTGTGGCACCGAGCTCGGGTTTCCGTGGCCGAGACAGCTCCTGATTTGTCTTGGCCAGGTTTGGGTTTTGGCCTTTCGTGTTTTCCAACAACCACGCCCTTGGGTTGAGAAGAAAAGAGGGGCCCATCAGAGCACGAGGGAGCAAAGTGGCAGGTAGGATCGGACACTTGGGGGCAGGGGACAGAGAGGAACTGGGGGCCCTGAACGAGGCTGGGAGCCAGATGCCAGGTGGCCCCCGGGCTCAGGTCAGAAGAGAAAGGGCAGAGGACGAGAGGAGAAGAACACAAAGGTGGGGGTGGCACCAGATGCAGAGCAAGTCTGAGCAGCACCGACACCCCCCGTGATGTGGCTAGGCCATCAGGGGACTTTCAGGGCCACTGCTGTCTGTGGTCTGGGGGCTGGCCTGTCCCCCAGACTCCGATCTCCCTGAAAGCAGTTACCCCTGGGAGAGAACCAGGGTCACATTATAAAGGAAATTCCAGCTTCCAGACAGCCAGGGAAGGGCTTCTCGGGAGGGGCCGGCAGACGGTCAGAACCGCTTCGTGAACACCTAGGAGGGATCGGGAGTTGGGCTTACTGTGTCTTTCCTTCTTTACGTCCTAATTAACTGAGTTTTTTTTTTTTTTAACGTTTTTATTTATTTTTGAGAGACAGAGCATGAGCAGGGGAGGGGCAGAGAGAGAGAGGGAGACAAAGAATCCGAAGCAGGCTCCAGGCTCCGAGCTGTCAGCACAGAGCCCGACGTGGGGCTCGAACCCACAAACCATGAGATCGTGACCTGAGCCGAAGTCAGATGCTCAACCGACTGAGCCCCCCAGACGCCCCAAAAACTAACCAAGTTGTGAATCATTGTCATCAAGATAGTAACCCTGATAGAAATGGCAACTACCACTCCGTGAGCTTTTTTTCTCAGTCCTTTGTCTTCTGACCCACAGCCATAGTGTAAGGTAGAGGGTGTGCAAAGGGGAAAGTGAGGCTCGGACAGGTCGCACAAGTAGCCCCAGCCTATGTGGCTGGCAAGCCGTGGCACAGACCACGACTCGGAACGTGTCAGTCCCACCTCAATGCCCAGGCCGGGGGTTTCAAACCTCCGGGCACAGTAGCGACTCAGGATTATCAATCTCCTTTTGCACAAAAGGGATTGAGGCTCAGGGGGTCCGAGGTGGACAGAACATCTGTGGCTGTGTGGAACGGATGCAGGCTTGGACTCGGGTCACCTGAGCCTAGAGTCCCGTCTTCCCCTGTCCCCACAACGGTGGGACAGTGCCCTCCACAGGTGGGGCCCAGTGGGGTCCACCACATGCTCCCTGGCTCCCCACTTTATAAATCTGGTAAAGGCAAGGGCGCAGGGCACGGGGAGCATCTCAGGGAGCAGCTTTTGGGGTCTGTGAGGAAGGGGAAGGACAGTGCACCTCCTCCCACACACGCAGTGCGAGGGCTCAGCTGTGGGGGCCGGGACCCTGGGGGTGCGGGTGGCTTGTCAACACTGTATCTGCAGGTGTGAACCTGGGGCTCACGGTCCCTCCCACCTCCCACGGGATGGGGCGGTAGCCACGGGGCTGTGCCCGTCGACGCCCACGGCCCCCGAGGGTGGGGATGGTTATTCTCTCTCTCTGGGGAAGAAGCTGGAACTGGGGTGAGCAGCTGACTTCCCCACGGCTGTTCCACGTGCTCCGTCACTCAGCCTGGACCGGCGCCGGGTCCGTGAGGCTCCAGACACAGCTGGTCCACCGCGACCGTATCTCATTGCGAGTTCGCACGTCCAGAAGGAAGAGGAGGCAAAGATAGTTAAGCCTTTTTAAAAAATGACAGTATTTTATTTTTCTCCTTCCCTCCTCTCTCCCCACTCTGGGTCTCTCTCCTTCTCTCTCTTTCAAGCTACGCCCCAGAAAGGTTGACGTCAAGGCAAGTGTAGAAAATCTTCAAATGAGATTGGGTGCCTCGTGATTTGGACTCCTCTGTGTTGTCCTTCTATGAACACAGATAATCAAAACTTGGTTTTATCTTTCTGACTGTTTATTGATCTGTCTACCCATATGCTTATCAGCCTGTGTTCTTTAATGTGGGAAGGGGTCAGAGTTCATGGAATTCGGTTGCAAACTTCTATCAATGCAACATGTCTTACTGGTTGTGCTGTAATATCCCTAAACAGAAGGTGTGGTGCCGACAGGGAGACCCCCCCGTTTTACCTGGCTCTGGTTTTCTCAGTTCCTCCAAGTTACAGAGATAATCATCGTACGTGGCCATTCTCTGTGGCCAGGAAAGGCATTGAAGCAGCCTCTGGAGGGCAGAACTCACAAGGCAGGGGCGGGCGGAAAGGGCAGAGGACACCGTGTGGCCACGCTCCGTCCTGGCCCCTGACAGCGCGAGCACAGTGAGTTCTAGACTACGCGGTGATGGTCCCTGGCATTTGCCATGTCGTCCAGGGGGGTCTACTTGCCGACATTTTGTCCACCTGTCCCTGGTGGCCGAGGGGACAGGACGCAGGGGTGGGCAGCGTGTCTACACAGAGCCCTGGGTCTTCCCATGTTTAAATGTTTATCCAAAAAAAGAAACCAGTAGCCTGAGTTTTTACTCCCTCTGTGGCCAAAAGGTACCTGTTTCTTTTCCAGACGATTTCCTCGCTGAATCCCTTTTCTCGTGGGCCCCGGAGGTTTGGGCTGTGGCACTGGGCCGCAGGGGGCCGGGGAGCCTTTCCAGCTGGGCCGTGGGACGGGGGAGGCCGGGCGGACTCCGGGGCGGTGCCGGGTTGATGTGAGAGTGGCTGCCTGTCACTGGCCTGTCACTGCCGGGCTGGGTTGCTTGGGTGCAGAGGCATCTGGGGGAGTCCCGGACCCAGAGGACAAGGCGGAAGGGAGGTTCACCTTGACTCTGTGCTTCCGTGCAGCGTGGGAACTAGAGGGTTCCGGCCTAGGCTGATTCTTTGCCTTAAACGGCAGGAGGCTAAGGTGGTGGAGAGCCTGCCTGCATTTTGGGGTGTAGAAACGTTCAGTCTATAGCACGGGTGAGACGGTAATAATGCCATTATGACTGAAGGCGTCCCCCGCCTCTCATATGTTAAATCCCAACCCCGAGGTGACGGTGTTAGGACGTGGGCCTTTGAGAAGTGAGCAGGTCGTGAGGCTGGACCCTCGTGTGGGATTAGTGCCCTTGTGGAAAGAGGTAGGAGAGCTAAGCCCACCCTCTTTCTGCCACGTGAGGACACAAGAAGCCAGCAGGTTGTCATCTGGCCGTGTCGGTGCCTGGATCTCATGCTTTCGGCGTCCGCGGCTGTGAGGAGGGAACGTCTGTCTTACGAGCCGCCCACCGTATGGTGCTTTGTTCTGGCAATCAGGACGGAGACAGACACTTCCCTTGCGTCTGTGTGATGTGAGCTTCTCTCTGTCTCTTCACCTGTCTGTCTCCGTCTCTCTCTGAATCTCTCTCTTTTCTCTGTCTAGATGGAAGAAGCATTTTCTCTCTCTCTCTCTACACTGAAAGTTGCCCATCACACCCAGCTTTGTAAACAGCCTGTGTCATTGCCCCCCAGCCTTTCACATTTGATAAAACTATCAAGGTTGCTTTTCTTTAGAGTTTTCCTTCTGTCTCGCTGATAAAGTGTCCAAGGTGCCTATCCAGATAGAGGTATAGATGTATAGATATTTGTATGCTGTTTCTTATTTGGAAAAGGGACCAGGAGCCTCCTTTTGTCCTTTGATATTTGAAAGACAGAAGCCCCACTTACGTAGGAAGGCAGCCTGTTCTCTGAGCCTCCTGGCTGGAGACCCCATGGTGGGAGCAGCACGCAGGGGCCTGGGAGGTCTGAGGAAGCATCAGGACCGACTCTGGCATTCCAAGTTCCGTGGCCATAAAGAAGGCTGCTCCCCGCCACTCAAGGGCAGAAACTTTCAATGTAAAATGCTTCTCCTTAAATCCATTAACTGTAATTATAATCAAGGATGCACTACTGGTTGAGTTTCGGTCTAATTTTCTAAAGCCATAGTCTAAGAGGATCCGCAGAAGCCCCGACGACATCACGTGGTTTCTGCAAACCTCCAACGATGAACCGTTTCACGAATCATCCCATGAGGAGGACCTGGTCACAACACTGCAGGATAAACCTGGCAAATGACCCATGTTTTCAATAACTACATGGAACCAACAGTTGACTGACCATTGCCGTCTGAGCTACTGCAATGGTTCGTTGAGTGTTTTTGAATCGGGAAACGTGTACGGAGCACCCCCTACCGTGGGCTGGATACTGTGCTGAACACTAGCTAAATAGTGTAATGTTGGAATGGGTTCACGTTCCAGAGGGGGAGAGACTGCTCCCTGTTGAAAAGATTTTATTTCAGGCTATCACTTGTCTGATTATGTAACAGTGTTCTGTGCAAATGGCAGGTGCAGGTAAAAGTTAGATAGATGAATAGGTAGGCAGGTGCTAGATGGAGAAAATATGGATGGATGGATAGATAGAAGGTGGATGGATGGGTGGATAGATAGACGAATGGATAGAGAGATAATAGGAGATAGATGATGGAGGGATGGAGGGACGGAGAGACAGATCATTTATGAAAACGAAACACTGTCTTGCACTGTCAGGTAAACTCTGACACCCTTCTGGCAGTCATTGTTGACTTTACAAGGGCCTTATTCACGTGACTAAAATCTCCACTGTAGTTCGTAAAGTGACTTACTGTACATGTGTTGCCTTGGGTAGCAGATTCTTTGGCTCTGCTTCAGAAGTGATTGTGAGGCATCCATTTTATTTAAACTAGCAAATGAGAAATGTCTGCCTTTCTCCAGTCTGCCTGTTGTTTTAATAATTGAAGAACCACCTTGCCTGCAAAAATGTCCCAGATACTTAAAGGTACAGGAGTAGTGTGTGATAGCAGAAGAATAGAGAGATTAGGAAGAAGTATGAATTATGACCCCTGAGAGTCTATAGTCAGAAAAAAAAAAAAAGTCCTGGAAAGTTGTCTGATGTAAATCGTATATATTTGGTCTTCGTTGCAAAGAAAAACAAAATTTCCAAAAAAGGGAAATGTTTGTTAATTCAAAAGTAACCAATGTCATGCCTTTATTTTATTTATGTTCTCGTAGCGCGCTCTTGTAGGTATTTCTTGCTTTAATCCCTTGAATTTCCATAAACGTTTCTTAAGTCAATCCATCAATCTGTGTTTTCTGAGCTAAACAAAGAAATCAAATGTACGGCAATTCAGAGACGAAAATGCTTTTTTCCTCCAAATGAAGCTAATGCAATGTAGCAGATACTCCCTAGCAAAAATATCACTCTTACTTAGTCACAATAGATTTCTATTGGAGACACTGTGAGCTGCACAAGATATGGAAGCTCTTCATATAAGTACATCATGGCCAATAAGCAGCCTAATATATCTTAGAACCATTGGGAAGAGACAAATAGAAAAGAAGAAAGAAAAACATTACAACGTGTGATGGAACAGTTTGTGCATTCCCTTCTCTCCGTCGTCAAACTAGCCCATGTTCTTGATCTGAAAGAAATATCGCCTTTCAAGTTTGCATGTTGTTGAAATATTTATAACCCTGGTGCTGAGAGCCCAGAATGGCATACAGGGTGTGGAGTGAAGGTTTCCTTCAAGCCCTGTGAAATGGGCCGGTGGGCAGATCCCCTGGACGAGGTTTGGATCGTCTCTGAGACTTGTCAGATGGTCTCTGTCTAGATAAACCAAATGGCAACCAGAGGACCACAGGATGTGAGCCAAGTACTTGAAATAAGATGTTATTCTTCCCTTCTTCCTCCCGTCACACAAGTTTCTTGGTTCGGCCGCGTGGCAGACACGGTCCTTGGTGGTAAGGACAGGAAAGGGTCGGAAGCATTGGGCACAGAAGTGGAGAACCTCAGATCAGGTGCTCTTTGCGAATGCAGGTTGTTCGGGTCTATTCATGGTTGGAAGCTGGGTTGACAGGCACAGCAGTCACGGTCTTTCTGCTGGTTTACAAGCCAGAGAGTGGGCAGCACGCGTCTTCCAAGCATCCACCCAGCTCTACTGTGGCAGCTGTGCAGATGTTTTCTGGGGGTGCTCATGGGGGTCCTGGTCCTGCGGAGACGCGGGTGGTTTTGGCAGCCCCCCTGCTCCTGGAGGGCGAGGCTGGAACACTCTGCATCAGCTGACCACGTAATGGCTGTCGAATGGCCCCTTGCGGGGAACACCACACGTTACCCTCTGACTCCACTTTCGATCCGGGCAGGAAACGCTTGCTTTATATTTGTTGTTATGTTTAATGATTTGTAAAATCAACAGCTACACAAATTGCCACTCTCCAGGCTTGCAATCCCTCCCTTCTGTGCCCAATACCTGCCTTCCTGGACCGAGTCGTTTCTCTCGCGGGCATGTTGTTTCTGAAATCTGATACAGAGCGGGCCCGGGAAGCGCTGGTCGGCGTTTCTGGCGACATCTCCAGTGCTTTCCATGTGTGGTTCTTGACGGCTTATCTCGTACCTGCTTCTCAAAGGGCTCATTTGATTGTGACGACAGCCCTGTGAGGGAGCCTCAGCAGCCTGTCCTCTTCCCTTTTGTAGATGAGCAAACCGAGGCTCAGAGAAAAGTAAGTGGCCCAGCTGGTCAGCAGTAGAGGCACAGGGCGAGGACCTAGGCCCTGAATCTCTGTGCAGAGGGTGATGTCGGTGGAGGATCTTGGCCTGGCGAAGGCCTTGGAGCCGTGAGAGCTGGATGTGCACCTGGGTCGGCATTTCACACCGGCCACCTGTCCAGGTCAGGACGATAGTGCACGTCTGCACACGTCTGTGTCTGTGGTCAGGTCGGTGTCAGGGGCAGGGCCCGGTACAAGGCGGATGTTTGATAAATGCCAGTTCCCTGCCTCTCCCTCAAATCCTGAAATCTGATAACCCACATATCCAAAAGTTGGGTGAGCGAGTCATATTTACCGTTAGAATATTGACTCCATTTTGGAATTTACTCAGCAAATTGTTTACTCAGGGGGATAACAATTTCTAGAGGGAGAATGATGGATTTGAATTTATTCTGGAGCTTGTCCGAAGTCTAGAAGAACTCAGGGAGAGTCGGGACAAGAGCACAGTTGCCTGGGCCAGCACATGGCTGTGATCACACCTGATGCCGTGTGTGTTTTGGACGGGGCCCTGTCGCGGTGCTCATCACCCAGTCCGTGAGCCTCCACTTGGTCCCATTTATGTCCCCCACCAGGTGTGCCCAGGTGACTGCACACCAGCGAATTTACGTCCCTACACTTGCTTGTGGCCTGCTTGCTCGAGACATCCCCCTGCTCCTCATTGGGTCCCTCAGTCCTTTGGCCAGTGTCACTGTGTGTGACAAAGTCCACCAGAGCTTCTTCGACGGTGGGGTAGGGACTAAGAAAGAGAGGAAGTGAAAAAAGAGCTTAGAGTACGCGAAGAACCAAAACAAGTCGAATGCAGTTACTTTAATGAGCCCCAAGCAGGATTGACAACCCCACAAATCTGCATGCAGACACGTTACGACGAGACAGCAGAACGCCAAAGATGAGAGACAACTTTAGAAGCGAGAGAGACAGGTCACCTTTGTAAGAACCACAGCTGGAATGACGGCAAGTGTCAGCAGAAACAACGGAAGCTATAAGACAAGACACCTAAGCGCTAAGAGAAAATAATGATCAATTGAGGATTTTATACTGGGTAAGCTATTATTTGAGAATTGCACACAAATAAGATATTTTAGCCTACTTCTTAGAAAATTGAAAACGTACCTAAAGTAAAACAAGAAAAGACCATTTAAATAATCTTTTAATATTAAATCTATTGTATCAGTAGTTTCAATACCAGACCTGAAGACTTTTATATTCAGTTCCAGGAAACATCCCAGGGATATGCATCCCAACTATGAAAGAGCAGAGAGGGGAGAGATGTGAGACATTCATTTTACGTCTTCTGTATGACCTTGATATCAAAATCAGGAAACAGTAAAAAATCACGTGCTGATCTCCCTGGGTGGCTCAGTCGTTGAACATCCGGCTCTCGGTTTCTTCTCAGGTCATGATCTCACAGTTTATGAGTTTGAGCCCCACACTGGGATCTGTGCTGACAGCACATAGCCTGCTTGGGATTTCCTTTCTCCCTCTTTCTCTGCCCTTCTACCCCATCTTGCCCAGTCTCTCTCTCAAAAATAAATAAACATTATGGGGCGCCTGGGTGGCGCAGTCGGTTAAGCGTCCGACTTCAGCCAGGTCACGATCTCGCGGTCCGTGAGTTCGAGCCCCGTGTCGGACTCTGGGCTGATGGCTCAGAGTCTGGAGCCTGCTTCCGATTCTGTGTCTCCCTCTCTCTCTGCCCCTCCCCCGTTCATGCTCGGTCTCTCTCTGTCCCAAAAATAAATAAACGTTGAAAAAAAAAATTAAAAAAAAAAAAATAAATAAACATTAAAAAAATTACATGCTAATCTCTACATGAGAGATTATTAGCAAACCAGTTCCAGAAGTGCAGGTAAAGGTGCCTCCTGACAAAGCGGGGTTATCATAGGAATACAAAGATATTTATCATTAGGAAAGCATTCATACAGGTCAGCTCTTTTCAGTGATTAAATGGGAAGAAAACGCATCTCACTGTGGAAGCTACACAGGAAGGACTTGGTGTGGGACTCAGTGCTGGTAGGGAGGCTCAGTGTTGCAAGATCCACACTTATCCCCAAAGGGAAGCAAGTCTATCTAATGTCCCCGAGGGTGTTCTTTTCCTTTCCTTTTTTGAATGTGACAAGCTCTTGCAAGCAAAGACTATTGGTTACCATGACTGTGTAACAAGCCACCCTGAAGCCTGGTGGCTCTAAGCCTTTATTTTTCCCGGCAGTCAGCAATCTGGGCAGGGTGTGGTGGGCGCAGCTCCTCTCGGCTTTCCTGGGTGACAGCTCCCCGGCCTGGGGGCTACGCGCCGGCCGGAATCATCTAGAATGGCTTGTAGTCACATCTGGTGCCTGGGCTCTCTGGACACAACCCGCTGAGCATGGCATTAGATATGTTCCTTGAACATCTCTCTCTGTCCTCAGGGTCGCTGGGCTTCGTGTCTTGGCTCGGGCTCCGAGGCCTGTGTCCCAAGCTAAAGCTGTATCCTTTTGTCATCTGGCCTCGGAACCACGCTCTGTTGCGTGGGCCAGTCTCAGGACCCCACGGTGATTAGGGAAAGGGGGCGGGCAGTCGTCTGCTGGTGGAAGTGTGAACAACATGAGTGAGCGTGCGTGTAAAACAACCTGCCACTAATATTGAAGGCAAGTTTGACAAACAAGGAATTCCTCTGCTAACCCCATTAGATGACTATGGCGGAGGTGTGGTCCTTATCCAAGCACATGGAGAAACCAAGGACCCTATACTTTGTCGGTAATAATCACAGCTCACACAGAGCACCTACTACGTGCCGGGCATTTTGCACACCTTATTTCTCATTCTTATAGAACCCTTGAGGAGTAGATCTGAAAGGTAAGGCGTTACGTCCCTCGCAGTAGATCACAGACCTGCTGAGTGCTGGAGCCCGGATTTGAATCTAGAACCAGACTGCGTGCCATCTCACCCCCCGGGATGCCGGCTCTCATCTCACATTTCTTTCTGGTACTTGCCTTTCCCCGAAGTCTCTCTCTGCCCTCCAGACTTGTGTCGGTTCACTTTCTTTCTGTTCATCTCTGGAGCGTCAGTCATCACCCCCGGAGCTGTTTCTGACAGCCTCTTCTCTGAGACAGGGTGAGTCTGTCCTTACGTTCATAACACAATGTGGGGGGCAGCAGAGGCAGGATTCACTTGTCCTCTCCAGCTCGGGGCGGGGGGAGGGGCGGGTAGGTATTTGCCAGAGATACGACAAACTTGTCAAAGGTTACGAAATTCAGCTATGTAAAACTTAAAACACCGACCACTATTTGTGAACTAAAAATGGAAGAGCTGCATTTTAAAACATCAAGAATGAAATAAAGAGCGAACAGAAGCACTAACTAAGCACGTCCGTGTCACGCCGGGTAGGCTGGCTCTGGAGCCGCTTGAGTCCTGTGGAGCTGTCCCCTCCTGTCGCCGCCTGGCTGGCTTCCCACCAGGCGCACAGGCTTCCGTGCGTGAGGACCGGCGGCCGTGGCTGTGGTCTGGGTCACGGTGATTAGTGGAAAGCCCTTCTTGCTCGCAGGGGGTGCCCAGGGGTTTCTGTGCCAGCCTCTCCCTGTCTGTCGCCCTGTCTCCTGACACCCTGGCCCCTGGTCGGAGATGCCAGGGAAACGGGGAGAGGGTCCCAGAACTCTGTCCTTTCCCAAGTTCATGAAGACCTTCCCCTCGACCACCTGTTATGTGTCTTGTGCCTTGACTTCATGGGAAGATTTGCACTGAAATGCGTTCCCGGTTCTGATTGGAGGGGGGATCCTGTTGTGTTTCCTCCCGTGTACATAACCAGTGGCCGTTCCGTGCCTTTTCCTCTGTAGCTGGAGCTCCTCACGCAGACACAGTCCCAGAACGTCCCTTGTAACACGGTCACAGCCTTGTTCCTGGGCTCTCGGCTCTGCTGCATTGGTCTGTGTTTCTCACTGCATCGAACTCACGGTGTCTTCTGTTACTCGAGCCTCACGAGCGCTGGCATCTCCGAGGACAGTTCCTCCGTCCCCTTGCCCGCCGTGGCCTTGTTCTTAATCTTCATCAAAGTCTGGCTAATAGGAGCTTTTGTTTTTCCATACACTGTCCATAATTGGCTTTCCGAGTTCTTCTAAACACGGCTGGGGTTTTGATGGAGACTGCTTTGAAGAGAGATTAATCGCAGAGAATTTATAGCCTTCCATCGTAAGCTTTCCTTTCCACGAGCATGGATCTTTCCCTCAACTTATTAAAGGTATTTTTTATGTTAGAATATATAATTTTATTTATTTATTTTTTAAATCTTTTTTTTTCCACGTTTTTATTTATTTTTGGGACAGAGAGAGACAGAGCATGAACGGGGGAGGGGCAGAGAGAGAGGGAGACACAGAATCGGAAGCAGGCTCCAGGCTCCGAGCCATCAGCCCAGAGCCCGACGCGGGGCTCGAACTCACGGACCGCGAGATCGTGACCTGGCTGAAGTCGGACGCTTAACTGACTGCGCCACCCAGGCGCCCCGAATATATAATTTTAAAAAACATATCGTTGTCGATAGCCACAAAAATATCACACATACACGAAGGTGATCAATGTTTCTCATGGCACTTAATATTCTCCGTAAAGATCTTGTTCATCTTTGGTTAGATTTTTTTTTTTCTTGTATTTTTGTTGTTGCTATGGAGAATTGCGGGCTTATGTTTTCTCACATTTATTCCTGGTGACAGAAATGCCACGGACTTGTGTGTGTTGATTTCATGTCCAGCGACCTTGCTGACTTTCTTATTAATTCAACGATGTAACTGTAGATTCTTTTGGTCTTTCTGTGTACAATCTTCTTTCTTTTAGATCCTTTTACATCTTTTCAGTTTTTTCCCTTTCTTATCTTTTCTTTTTCCCCCACAGTTCAGTATTGAATAGAAGTGGTGACAGAGGGTACTCTTACCTTATTCTTGCTCTTAAAGGGAATGTTTTAAACCTTTCATTGTTGACTTACATTTGAAGCAATTTTTTATTTTAACACTCGCTGTTAGGTTATTCCTAGTTTGCTAAGAGTTTTTATCTCGAGTTTAAGTGAATTTTATAGAATTATTTCATTGCGTCTGTTGGGATAATCATGTGGGTTTTGTGATTAATTGTGTTATGAATCTACGAATGTCATCAATTACTTTAATAAATTTTTAAATGGTGGACAAATGTTGTATTCCTGGCATAAGCCCAACCTAGTCATAGTTTATTTTTATTTTCCTTTATTTCTTATATTTAAAAAATTTTCTGGGGCGCCTGGGTGGCGCAGTCGGTTAAGCGTCCGACTTCAGCCAGGTCACGATCTCGCGGTCCGTGAGTTCAAGCCCCGCATCGGGCTCTGGGCTGATGGCTCAGAGCCTGGAGCCTGCTTCCGATTCTGTGTCTCCCTCTCTCTCTGCCCCTCCCCCGTTCATGCTCTGTCTCTCTCTGTCTTAAAAATAAAAAATAAACGTTGGAAAAAACAAAAAATTTTGTCTTTTTGCACCAGCAAGGACTTCTAGCAGGGTGTTAAGTAGGAGTGGGGAGCAGGGACACCCCTGCCTTGTTTCTGAACTTAAGGGGAAATTATTCAGTTTGTCACCATTAGGCATGATGCTAACTGTATTTTTTGGTGGCTGTTCTAACAAGGTGAGAAAGTTCTCCTGTATTTTCACTGAGAAGTTTTTCGTGGATGGGTATTGGATTTTTGTCAGATTTTTTCCCTATGCTAATTGACACATGGTCATGTGATTTTTCTTTGTAGCCTTTCGATGTGGTGTAGTCCAGTGGCTTATTTTCAAATGTTGGTCCAGTCTTACCTCCCTGTAATGAGTCCACTTGATCTTGGTGTAGAGTTCTTTTTGTATATTTTGTTGTATGTGACTTGCTGATAGTTTATTGAGGGTTTTTGCGTCTTTATTCATAAGAGATCCTGGTCTGTAGTTTTCCTTTTTCTTCATGTGTTTTATCAGGTTTTAGTATTTGGGTGATGCTGGCCTCATAGAATGGATTACGAAGTATTCTCTCTGCTTCCGTTTTCTGGAAGACACTGTGGAGAATTGGTATAATTTCTCTCTCAGTAGTTTGGGAGCATTCACCAGTAAATTTATTTAGTAGATGTTAGAACTGTCCAGATGATCTGTCTTACCTGTGTGGGTTTGGTAGTTTTTTATCTTTTTTTTCTTTAAGTTTATTTTAATTTACTTTGAGAGAGAGAGAGAGAGAGAGAGAGAGAGCAAGTGGGGGAGGGGCAGAGAGAGAAGGAGACAGAATCGGAAGCAGGCTCCAGGCTCCGAGCTGTCAGCACAGAACCCAACGTGGGGCTCGAACTCACAAGCCGCAAGATCATGACCTGAGCTGAAGTCAGACGCCCAACCGACCAAGCCACCCAGGCGCCCCCAATTATAATGCGTTTTGAGACTAGGAAGGACTGATTCGTCTGGCAGCCCTATGGTGTTTTCCAAAATGTCTGTGCTACATAATGCTGTGGGAAAAGAGGTCCTGTGCTTAATAAATTTAAACGGAGACTTAATAGAATCTCAATCAAAGTGTCTTTGACTTAACATTTAAAGACAAGTTTAACCAGAGCTAATCAACATTACTTTGTTGTGGGACTTCTCTGGACTTCTGATATGTCAATGACCAGTATTAGCTTCCACGGGTAGGAAGGAGTCTTGTGGGTAATTTCTCATATGAACACGGGACAGTTTTTGTCAGGTTTTCTCTCAGGATGGGTCCCACAGAACACCTTGGAGATGCTGGGGTAAACATAAGTGTCCTCTGAAAGTTCTGGGCCTCTGCTTAAGAGGTGCAGTTGGCGAAGTGACAAGACAGAGGTGGAGGCCAAGGTCTCCACGAAGAGCCGCCCTTACCGTAAACCCTGGGGTGGCAGTGACTTCGTGTCGTGGAGGAATTTGTGAGGCTGCACCGGCAGAGGTGAAGTCGCTAAGCTCACTTGTTATTGATGGTTGTGACTTGCAACTTCTAACGTAGTGGAGAAAGACCTAAGACGTAAGCTTGCTTTCCTTCACCGCTCGCCGGGGAAGTTCCCAGTGGCCCCATTCTAATGATTGCCGACCATCCTAAATACCCTTTAGCTCTCAGCCCTCTCCCCCATCTAACTCTGGTAAGTGCATGTGCGCGTAGCCATGATTCTTCGTCACATAAAAAGGTGAGTCATTTCATATTTCTTAAGCGGTTTCAAACAACTTTTATGGAACAGGTAGAGATTTAGACAGAAACCAACCAACCAAACAAACAAATAAAAAAGTAAGAGCCATCCATGTGCAGTCTTCCCTGTTCAAATCATCGTAATGCCCTCGCGTTTCTTGTCCATCCAAATTGGTGGCCTTGAGCCCCGTGTTAGTCTGTTGGGGCCGCCATACAGATACCACAGACCGGGGGCTTAAACGACAGGCATTCACTCCGCCAAGTTCTGGGGTCTGGGAGTCCAAGATCCAGGCACTGGTACGTCCTGCGTCCGGTGCCGTCTGTCTTCCTGGTTTTGCAGGTGGCACTGTTCTTGCTGTGTCCTTACGTTGTGGTGAGAGAGCTCTTGGGTCTCTCCCTCTGTTAAAAGGACACTAAGCCCATCGTGGGGGCTCCACCCTCAGGACCTCATCACCCCAGTGGTCCTTCCTCCTGACACCATCGCACGGGGGTTGGGTTCTAGCATATGGATTTTGGAGGGACGCAGTCTGTCTGTAGCGGGTGCCTACGGCCTCTCACATCAGCCCCTCAGGTCGCTTCCTTGCACTGTCTTCAAGCCCCGCTTCTCTCTGTCTCTCGCTGTGAATCTGCCTCAATTATTCTGCTCTCCTGTCACCAGCTTGGTCTCCCCGATCCCTCACCTTCCATCCCGAGGGGCCGGCACTTGCCCTGACGATCAAAAGAGGTGGGGAGCAGGTGATGGGGGAGGTTCTCACAGCCTCGTTTCCATCACGGCCAGGGGCTGCCCCGTTCCACTGAGAAGACACGTCCTCGGCAAATGGTGTCGACCCCAGCTGCGCCTCCTTCACATCCCAGAGCCTCTGCCGCGCGAGCCTGGTGTCGGTACGCCGGCCCCTTACCGGCAGCCCCTGTGCCTGCAGGTGAAGCCTCACACCCCCTGTAAGCACGGCCCGGCCTCTCCCCAGCTTTCCGCTCCAGTGTCGTGCTCGTGAGCCCTTGCGTTCTGCTTTGTTGGAGCCCCTTCGCCTCGGACTTGTTTTCTTCCTCTCTGAGAAGTGCAGATGCTGGCCTTGGGTCTTCATTTCTCCGCCTCTGAATAACATCTTGCGCGTAAACTTGTGCCCTCTCGCGGCCCTGGACAACCAGACCGACCTCCTTCCTCCCCGAAGCTCCCTCTCCCCGACCCGGCCTCAGAACAGAGCACAGTCCTGTGGGTTTCGCTGGTGCAGGAGTTTGGCTTAGCAGCGACCCAACTGGCCAGAAAATAAAGGCAGGGTCCTAAACAAAGACAGTAGAGAAGAATGCACATACTCATACGTTAGACTCGCGTTGCAGACCTACTCGAATGGGAAAATATTTCTCAGTTTAAACACAATCGCCTTATTTACACGCGGGAGTCCAGGAACATGCGAAGAGTCCTTCCGGTGACAAATGCCGAGATGTGAGCATATTTGTGAGTGCAAACAAATGACAGCAAATAATAAATGCAGACAAGTAATTAACACTCACGGGGTGAGACCAACAGACTCTAATCACTTTCCCAATTGGCCTTCCTTCCTGTGGGCTGGTAGTCGTGTTCACCTTTTGCTGTTTACAAATAGACGTCTGTACACTCGCAGGTAGCACGCTCCCCCAGTTGCTCCGCGTGGCCCAGGAGCGTGGTGTTCCAAGGTTCTGAGTACGTGTTTTTGCTGGATTATCCAAACCTCCCGTTTTTGGTACCATGCTCCCGATCTACCTTCTTCCAAGCTTCCTGCGGTGCTTTCTGTTTTCTTCCAGAACCCTTTCCCAGGAGCCTCTCCCCCCTTCGCCTCTGGAAACCACAGAACCAGGTGGATGAGTGTTCTTCATTAGGCATCACTGAAAAGGCCTGCGTGATGGCTGCTGGGTCCTCTGCTGAGAGTGAGTTCTCCACGCTTCTCTGGGGCGCCCACGTACTTCCCTTAGAGTTTCCACTTACTTCCGTCAGCTAACGTTCACTTCCGTGGCCATCTCAGGATGTGTGGAAAGCGATTCTTATTTTAAACTCAAATGACAAGAATTTATGGCAACAGGAATAAGTAAAGTCATGGAGATACTGGTGTTTAAATTTTCGGAATTATTTTCTTGAAACCATGTGGCAATTTTACTTTATTTCCTCACGTATACTACCTAAGGATTTAAGCATTTTTTTATTTTTATTTTTGAGACAGAGAGAGACAGAGCATGAATGGGGGAGGGTCAGATAGAGAGGGAGACACAGAATCGGAAGCAGGCTCCAGGCTCTGAGCCGTCAGCCCAGAGTCCGATGCGGGGCTCGAACTCACAGACCGCGAGATTGTGACCTGAGCTGAAGTCGGACGCTCAACTGACTGAGCCACCCAGGCGCCCCGGATTTAAGCATTTTAATAAGCTGTGAATGTTATAAATGTTTCATTGAACCGTGGATGCTTTAAACCAGTTCATAAGGATGCATACAAAAAAACGCTCATTATTGTTAATTTTTAGCAAAACTGGCTTTTTGGTTGAGATCGCAGAACCAGAAGCCAAGCTTTTTATATGAGATCGCATACAACCAGAGGAGTATGTAACATCGTACGTTAATGGGGAGGTCGGCGCCATGCAAATCGGTCCAGATTATTATGGAGAACAGGAGAAAAGGGAAGGCGATCGAGTGAGGACAAATGAAGTGGTGTCTGGAGGAATAATACCTTATGAGGCGCTGGATTTTTGCTAGTAACGTTCTCAGTAGTAACATAGGAAAGCACTCTTTTCAAATAATTTGCCGGTGAAAACAAATGAGGTGCGACTCTGAAGTAACAAAGCTAAGTGCTTTGAAGCGATCATAGCAAACTTCGATACTTTCTTCCTGGCTTGGCTTCTTTTCTCTCTGCTCCTCTGGGCTCCTCCTCCCTCGCCGGGAGCTCCCCTTCCTGCAGACCTCACCTGCTCCTTCTCTGTACGTCAGGATGTTCTGTTTCTTCTAGTGCGTTGGCCCTTGCGATTTCATCTACTCTGATTGTCACACACGCATCCCTGCTCCTGTGTGACCCCTGCCTTCCCCAATGTCCCTAAAATCTCCCCGAGTCCAACCATCTCTGTCCCCGCCCCCTCCCCTCCCGCACCCATGCAAACCGCAGTCAATCCTGTCCTCTGTCCTCCTCTTGCTACTTCTGGACACGTTGTCTGCTTCTGTCCTAGCCTCCTTCTGATCCTCAAGGATGTGTGGCCTCGATGTCTGCCTCCCCAGTTAGGTCCTCTGAAGGCGTGGTCATGCCTCTTTCATTTCTATATTTGCGGCAATGGGGCGTACTAAGTCATGGTAGATGCCCCTAAAGTTGGTTGTTGTTGCATGAATGAATGAGTTCAAGCAAGTCTCTCCACGGGTTGTGACCAAAGGGGACCCACACCATCCTCATAGTCATCAGCTTCCTTGTCCTTAAGGACTTAAAATAGGCTAGCATCCAGGTATCCCCCAGTGAGCTTCAGGCAAATTAAAAACGTTTACTAAGCAAACGCAGCCTCAAGACATACCTCATGGTTCTCTGTTCCACCCTGATGGCCAAATAATCATGTTCTTTGTAGACTCTCCAGAGCTACCAGTGTTTTGGAAGAGCCATCCCAGTGAAAGTGCCATGGCTCAGATGTCTCGGGGGCCCTTCCTTTGCAATATCTCTTGAGTCTCTCTCTGTGTCTCTGTCTGTCTCTCTCTGTCTTACACACACACACGCACACGCATACATCCAGACTTGGTACTTTTTCTTAATCCCAGTTTATTCTGATCTGGGCACTGTAATTATTCAGTAGAGGTGACTTTGACTTACTTATCTTAAAAAAAAACACAACTTTTTCTACAAAGAGAAGTTTTAGGTTCATAGCAAAATCGAGGGGAAGTTTCTGAGATTTCCCACATGCCCCCTGCCCCCACACACCCACAGGTCTCCCACTCTGCACAGTTCACCAGAGTGGGACATTTGTTACAATGGATACACCTGTGCTGACACATCACAATCACCCAAAGTCCAGAGTTGACATTAGGCTTTGCTCGTGGTGTTGTCCGTTCTGTGAGCTTGGAAAAATGGACAATGACGTGTGTCCGCCATTATAATGACAATCACACATGATATTTTCTTGACTTACGTTTGATCTTCTCAGAACTTACCTCAAAGCTAGATTCTCTCTAATACCGAAAGAACGTTAGAAACACAGAGCACTTTCTCTGTGCCAGGTAGAGTTCTGTTTTACAGATATCAACACAATTCTCAGAACAACCTTGTAAGGCAGGTACTACATTATCCAATTTTACCCACAGAGTAAGTAAGGCCAAGTAGGGTTTAATAATCAGTCCAAGGTCATGATGTGAACAATGCCACTGGCTCCGAAGTTGTGACTCTTTTTTTTTTTTTTTAATGTTTATTTATTTTTGAGAAAGAGAGAGAGAGAGAGAGAGAGAGAGAGAGAGAGAGAGCACACGCGCATGAGCAGGGAAGGGGCAGAGAGAGAGGGAGACACAGCATCTGAAGCAGGCTCCATGCTCTGGGCTGTCAGAATAGAGCCTGATGCAGGGCTCAAACTCGTGAACTGTGAGATCATGATCTGAGCCGAAGTCAGATGCTCAACCGACGGAGCCACCCAGGCGCCCCCAAAGTTGTGACTCCGAAGGAATGCCTTAGGTTGCTATTTTTACAGCCTCGAAGGTTCTTTCAGAATGGCCTCATCACAGCTACTCTGGGCCCTGGGATCATCCCTCAGTGACTGGACGACCGACCACGGTGTCAGAGCCTCCTTACCCAACACCCGTGGAAACTCCAGCGTGGGTAGAACATTACCCAGAAATCCACTCTGTGAAGATATTTTGTTTCTGATTTTCTTCATTATATTTCAGAACTGATTTATTTCATTCGCAGTCCATTTTCACGGGTTTTGCTCCCAGAGGAATGACCTACCTGGGTATCGAATCTTTACTAATCATTTTCTGCCTGTACCACCTCCAGTGGGGGCAGGGAGGATTTCTCTCACAGGAGTAGATTCCTGTGGCTTCTGCAATGCTCTGTAAGTGTAAGCTGGCCTTCCCACTCTGTACGTGTTATTAATGATGGAAAAACGAGGTTCTCAGAGGCATTCTCCCCACCCCCAATATATCAACTCTGTCTTGTCCCCAAGAGTGCTTCTTATTTTTCTTCTCTTTTTCAGATTTGAAACCTGCTCTTTGGTTGATACAAGCGATGTAAACGTTTCCATGTATATTTTTCTTGGTGGTGTCAAAGGCTGTTGAACGCAGGGGCGAGTGGCAGCACGCTACGGGCTCTGGTGTCCCGAGTGTGTGGGTCGGTGTGCGTACTGGGGTCCCCAGGACACCCTCATCCTGGCACTTCCCTACACAAACACACAACCATTGTCCTCTTTTTCCCTGACACTTTCTTGTTCAATGGGATTCTGGAGAATTTCTAAACAGTTTCCGATTCAGATTCATGACATTCAAGGTCTGTTGACTTATTATTAAGACGATTTTCGGGTGCAGTGCCTGGCCAAAATGGATCTTATATTCAGAAGGTGGGTGAAAGCCTTGCAAAGAGAATATGGGTCCTCAGTTGGGCCCCATTGGTCTCTTTTATTCTCTGGCAGAAATAACTCAGCCCTCTGGGCTGTGGTCATCAGAAGTTCGCCCTCTAATCCCCTCACTGTTGCTGGTTTCCTGTGATTTCAGATAAGTCACTGTCTCTCGAATGGGGCCACACTTGCCCTACAAGGAAGGCGAATAGAAGCACCAGGCCGTTTGGGACTTGGAAACATCAGTTGTGCTCAGTCGGAGGGTGGGGGAGGTGGCTGAGGGTGGGAACCAGGGGGCTTCTGACACCCTCTGAAGAGGATTCAGAAACATTTCGCATTTGTGCGTCTTTAGGCTGAAAGGTAAACATGTTCTTCATAATTGTAAACATTTATGGAGACGTTAATTTCCAGGGTCTGTGAATATTAACATTAAAAAGTAAGTATTACATGACTTTTTTCCAAGGGAATCTAAATGCCACAGAGGTTTGATATCGCTGGTTGATTTGAAAGCCATGAACAATCTCTTCTTTAGTTGGAACTATTACATATTGCTCCCATTCTATTTTCCCCACAGACTTGTATCTTAATATTTTAAAGAACAAAGGTCTTTTGTTGATTATACTGTCCTATTTCTTTGCAACAAAAATGCATACGTGACTGACTAAAAAAATGTCCTTTTACTCTAAGTCTGAAAGTACTGATTGTTTCCTGAATCCAATAATTATTAATCAAATTGATCAAAATAGTGTAAATATAGTAATTTTATTCATTATTAAGTATACAAAATACAGTGTTGGAAATGCCTCTATTAAAAACAATTTTTTTTTAATTAAAAATTTTTTTTTTTTAATGTTTATTTTTGAGACAGGGAGAGACAGCATGAACAGGGGAGGGTCAGAGAGAGAGGGAGACACAGAATCTGAAACAGGCTCCAGGCTCTGAGCCGTCAGCACAGAGCCTGACGCGGGGCTCGAACTCGCGGACCACGAGATCGTGCCCTGAGCCGAAGTCGGCCGCTTAACCGACTGAGCCACCCAGGCGCCCCAAAAACAATTTTTTTAAATGTTCATTTATTTTTGAGAGAGAGACAAAGACAGCATGAGCAGGGGAGGGACAGAGAGAGAGGGAGACACAGAATCCGAAGCGGGCTCCGTGCTCTGAGCTGTCAGCACACAGCCCGACGCGGGGCTCGAACTCACGAACCATGAGATCATGACCTGATCTGAAGTTGGACCCTCAACCGGCGCCCCCCCAGGCGCCCCGGAAATGCTTCTATTTTTTGATGGGCATGGCTGTTTTGTTTACTTTCCCCTTTTTGGCTCATGGATTCACATATGAGCTAGGATTCACATTATTGCTAGAATGAGGTAAGATTTGCCATCAATTTCATTCATATTTATTGTTATCATACATATAAATAGTGATAAATGTCGTCCGTAGGGATAAACTGATGAAAACGGGAGTTTTTCATGGTGACGCTATTCACCTCTCCGAAGTCCTCAGTCGGAAGCCAAAAAAATCACGTAACTGATGTGTTATCAAAGATTTATTGTAATGACCTATCAGCCAACATCTCAATCAGATCCTGTTAATTTTGTTGAAAGCAAAGGCTCGGGAAACATCTGACGGACGAGAGGGTTCCTTCTCTGATGATTAGAACCACTCACTCCTGGTCCCCACGTGGATACTTAGATGTGCCCTTTAGTCTGACCCCTCGAAGCTTTTCCATCCCAGTGGGGAAGAGGCAGGCTTCTCTTCTGCGAGCGGAAGAGTATTGTTTAAGAGCTGATGGAGGCCGAGTGTCACAGCTGGATTTCAAGGGCATACACATTAGGAAAAGCTGCATTTAGAGGCCGGTGGTTTGACCACGGGCTCCCTGAAATGCGTCTGCCTGGGCACCGGAATGCAGTCTGCAGGTCGTCTCGGTTGCACATTAGAATATCTGAGTGTCTTAAAAATACCCGCTAAGAAGGCCGATCCCGTGGCTCTGGCGTGCTGTCACGACGTGTTTTCGGAAACGCCCTCCGTGTGATTGGAAAGTGCGTCCAGGCCCGGGAACTGTCGCTTAGATTCGAAGCTGTGTGAGGTTAGAAACCTGGATCGTCGCTCAGCTGAGCATCTTTGCGGACCTGCCCGGCCTCTGGTGAATACATAATGGGGAGTAAAATCCCAGGGGTCGGAACTCAGCAGGCACCAGGGATTCACATCTAAGGCACAGGGGTTTCTGGCTAAGTGGTCAGGGGTCAGGAGACCCCGCAGGAGGCCAGCAGGGCGGCTGCAGTGGCCGCGGTGGCACGGGAGCAGGGGGAGGGGGCGATGCCGACGACCCACCCCTGGATCTTGCTCAGAGAACCTCAAGGAGCAGGCCAAGAAGGAGGGCGGCTTCATCCACAGAAGCAATTTCCAGAACATGGCTGGACAGGGACCCACGTTCATGTGTCAGTCGTGGGAAAGGACTTCATCCCGCGATGTGAGAAATTGTCATTGATGATGTCAGCTTTGGTATTGGACTCCCCGGTTTCAAATATCCTGTCTCTTGACCCCGCAGGGCACTTTGGGCCGAGGCCTGGTGCCCGGTGGCCTTCTTCCCCTCCTGTTTCGTCAGACGCAGCAAAGAGATTTCTTTCCCGGGGAGCACCTCTCCTGTCCTGGGGGGGAGACCGGAGAGGTGGGCGGCACTGGTCCGGGAGGCATCCTCCTCCTCCTGGAGACCTGGTTCTCCCCATCCAGGGGCCCCACGTAGACGCTCCCCACTTCCTCGTGCCCTTCCTCTGTCATTCGGCGTCTCCGCATAAATCACTTCATCAAATTGTGTTACATGCTTGCTCTTTACTTATGTGTCTCCAGCTAAAATGTCAGCTTCACAGGGGCGAGGACATGGTTCCTGGCTGTATCCTGAACGCCCAGAAGAGAGTCACGTATACGAGGAGGGGGTAGGCGGGAGATGGGGGCGAGGGGTTTTCTCTTGGGGACTGGCAGGGAGACGGCTGCACGGCTCCGGGGTGCCCAGCGGCAGCTGCTGGGGTGCTGGGGCCCCCGGCGGCTCATGTGCGCCCGTCTGCTCAGAACTGGCAGAACCACTTCGGGGAACCTTGCTTGTTTTCACAAGGGCTCTTTGCCCCTCCTGGCCCTGGAATGAGGCCCCGGGCACGATGCAAGCCTTTCGCAGGGTGGGGGTGACTTCCCAAGGTGAGGGTGTCCTTGTATGTCGACACCTCCGTTGTTTGGCTCCCCAGCTGCCTCCTCGCACCGGCCTCCACCGCCCCAGACAGCCCGAGCTGCTCAGGTGACCTACATGTCTGGGGAATCAGCCACACGGCTTGTTGGAATCCCTTAGGTAGGTCTTGTCGTGTGATAGATTCCTTGTGTTTGTCACCGTCACATTCTTGAAACTCACTCTGAGGTCGGGCTCCAGAAAACCACCTTGCTACGATGTAATAGCCGAGTGAGAAAGGTCAGGTTGCAGAATTCAGCAGACAAATGGCCCAGTGTTAGGTGTTCTGTGGTGAGAGGGCCCGCCGTTTTGCTCTGTTACAGTTGCCAGCTATTTGCACGTGCAAATAATTATTCGGATGGTGGTTGATGCCGCACACATCTGGAGCCCATAAAATCAAGGGCAAGCCATCGCTGGTCCTTGTGAGCGGCTTCATTCAATTTCCATCTCGTGCCCACAAATGCTCTGCCTGCAGAGAACCCTTCGGGTTCTAGAAAATGAGCACATACCTAGCACCCCAAGGTACTGGCCACTAGGGCGTGGGGAAAGCTCGCAGAGATCAAATCAGGGAGCACGCACCAGCCACAGACGCGGGTCGTAAGGCGGCCTGGTGCTCAGACTGCTTTCTTCTAGAACAAGCCTCGGGTTTGGGGCCTCCCGCAACTTCTTAGGTGCTGTCTCAGGACCTACAGTTTCTTTTCCTTGTATTTTGATTTGTTTGCTTTTCCTCATATTTTGTATCTTTTGCCTGTCCTCTCAGGACAGCGAAGCCACAATTATCTAGTAGTAGGAGTCGCAAGAGGACGTCATAAGTGCTTCAGGGATACTCAGTCTCCCAGGGACTCTACCTTGATTATGGAGAAAGAACTTTCCCTTCCCTTCACAAAGGTCACTCTGGTGGGACCGGTTACTTACTGGTCGCTGTTACTCTTTACCGTAACAGCTTCTTTCGGGGTCAGTGCGGTGCCTGTGGAATGTTCTCACAGGCGGGAGTGCAGTCCGTCGAGGGGCTGCACGGAGCATTCGCCTCTGTGAGATGCTGACCCACTTCAAAAGCAAATGAAATGTGCAGTCATATTTGCAAACTAATAAGCACGCCTTGTAAGGATGTCCTCATTACTTTTAAAACTAATAGGACATTTTTATAGCCAATACCCAGAACACTGGGTGATGGGTCATGACCACATTCCATGCTGGACCCCCAGACTCAGCCTCCCCTTTCTGTGAGGAGCCTTAATGGCACATCAGGTACAAGCCTCCCCACTCACCCATTCACGTGGAGGTCAGCGTTTTCAGTGTAGTGCATTATTAACTTTTAGAAATCGTGATGAAATACATATAACAAAATTTGCCACTATAGCTACTTGTAAGTAGCATTAATTGCATTCAGAATGTTGTGCAACCGTTACCAGTATCTAATGTAAACTACGGACCTTGGGTGATAATGATGTGATAATGCAGATTCATCCATTGTAGCAAATGTATTGTTCTCACAGTGGGTGTTGGTAATGGGGGAGGCTGTGCCCAGGTATGCTTAAGGAGGTGAGAGGAGATCTCTGTCACTCCTGCTCAATTTTTCTGTGGACCTCAAACTACTCTAAAAAATAAAGTTTATTTAAAATAAATCCAAGGATCTGCATTGCATAGAAAACAAAAATATACAGTTGTCCAGAAATTATGATGGGGATGGGGTAGCACCCAGGGATCTGTCTATACCTTTATTATTATAATTACATTCTATATCAATTATTTGATTATACATTTATATATAACTACACATGTATATGAATAAACATGCATATGATATCTGTCTCTCCATCCACCCATCCATCCATCCACCCATCCATCCATCCATCCATCCATCCATCCATCCATTCATCTGTATCTATCTATCGTCTCTCTATCCATCCATCCATCCACCCACCCACCTATCTATCCATCCATCATCTATCCATCCATCCATCCATCCATCCATTCATCTGTATCTATCTATCGTCTCTCTATCCATCCATCCACCCACCCACCTATCTATCCATCCATCATCTATCCATCCAACCATCCATCCATCCATCCATCCATCTCATGATTTGCCCTCTGTATGCTGGAGACCCAGGAAAGCAGTGGTGTATCTCAGTCCAATCCGGAAGGCCTGAGAACCAGGGGGGCCAGCGATGTAAATCCCAGTCCAAAGACAAGAGAAGACTGATGTCCCGGCTCAAGCAGGCAGGAAGAACTCTCCCTTCCTCTCCTTCTTGTTCTCCCTAGGCCTCCAACAGTTTGGATGATGCCAGCTGCATGGGGAGGGCTGTTTACCGAGGGCACAGATCCAAATGCTAATGTCATCGAGAAATATCCTCGCAAACACATCCAGAAATAATGTTGAATCTGGGCACCCGTGGCCAGTCGGCTCGACCCATGAGATTCGCCATCACTCAGTGTGGACTTCAGGTGAAGTCAAGGGCCAGGGTTCTCCAGGAGACGAGAATCGTCTCAAGGGGTCTGTCCTGCAAGGTTTATTTCATTGGCAGGATTAATTATCGTGACCCACATGTGAACTATGCCCCCCCCCCCACCAGCTCGGAAAACACCCTCACATCTGATTGGAGGTTCAAATGAAGAATTAATTTGAGTCTCATGCAAACTGTAGGCAGAGCCAAGATTACCTCGAATTTGTACGCAAGGAAAACTGAAGGTGAGAAGTTATGTGACCTACGACGTCCCCTAACTACAAGAGGGGCAGAGCCTGGATTTAAACCCAGGGCTTCTGACTCTCAGGTCTGTTGTTTCCTCCACCCGCTGCCTGCCGCCTTGCCTTCCACCTAATTTATGAAGTGGAAAGTAATTCCAAACGAATCCACAACCATCGGCTTTTTATGTGTGTTCTGCTCCCGACGGTTGGTTTGGGCTCCACCCGGAGGCCGTTCTCTCTCCTGTGTGGGCTTGGCTGTGGGCAGGGGACCTGCCGGTGTGGGCAGCGGGACCTCTCTCCTCCGTGCTCGAGGACAGCCTGCCGAGGGAGGTGGACGGTAATGAATAGGTTTTACTGTGAAGGCAATTTTTATAAACCAAGCTCCTTTACTGTCAGGAAAACTGAAAGCAGACCATTCTGTGCTGGTGAGGGAGGGCGGCACAGTGGTGGCCGGCTGGTCACTGGACGTGTCCTCCCATGGCCTCGGCGTCCCCTGCACTGTGCTGACAGCAGTCAGCCACCAGGTTTCCCTTGAGGGGAGCTTGGGCTCAGGTGCGCGCGAAGCCGTGGGATCAGCGCACCGCCCTTGCCCCGGAGGCGCCTGCTCCTGCCTTGGTCCTTCCCTGGTGCTCCCTTGAGCCCTGAGGGTGACTCTCGGTCTGTGTCACGGTGCTTGCATTCACGGTCTGCATCTTGGTGCCGCTCATCAGACGCTGAGCACCTGCCAAGGGTTTTTTGTTTTTCATGATTGAATTTGCGAGGCGTATAGTGAGTGCCCGTAGACCACCCCCCTCGGTGTTGGATGGGTGACCAAATCGATATAAAACCCAGACGCTACCCAGCCGTTCTGCTGGAGGAGCTCAGCACCACGCCTGAGACGGGGGGCGGATGGCACCAGACGCTGACTCGCAATGCCTCCTGGGGACAGAGGAAATGCAGAAGGCGGTGCGGAGGGTGGGGACGTCGGCTGGTCCCGAGGGACAGCTCTCTGTGCCAGGGCTTGGGGAAGGGGAGAGAGTGGGTGGGGGACAGTGGCTGGACATGCGCCATCCGTCACGAGGTCAGCGGGTCCTGTGTGACGTGGTCGGTGGGGGGGAAGGGGACAAAGAGGAAGGATCAGCTCACGGAAGCGTGGGGTGCCCCGGTGGCGGGGCCGAGGTTGGCGGGGGCACCGGAGGGCACGAACGAGGCGCCGCTGAGGAGGTCCAGGCAGGATGGTGGGTCCCCGCGCTGACGTCCAGGCGCGAGCGGGGGGACGGGCAGCTGGGCCAGAGAAGGTGGACAGGCCAGAGAAGCAGAGACGACGCGAGGGGAAGAATCTGGAAGGCTGACAGCTTTGGTAAACGCCTACAGTGACACTTTCTTTTCATAACATGAAGCATCGTCTGGTTTTTTTTTCAGGATCTTTCCTGCAGACACCCATTAGTCCGTCCTTTGTGAGCCAGCCGAACGCTCCGGGGACACACGGCGGGCTCTCTACCTGGTGCCTGTAAGGTTTGCGGACACTTAAGGTTTTCGGGCTGCACGCGCGCAGCCGAGCGTGCAGAGAATGCTCCTGCTGCCCTGCCGGGTGATGGGGACCTGGGGGCGGCTCACGATTCTCCTCTCCACGCCCAGGTATGGGGTGAGCCCCCCGTGAAGATGCTGTGCCCTCGGTCCCCTGCTGGCCGCCGTCGGTGGCTTCTTGGCCAGGGCGGACAGTGCGCCGGGTGGGGGGACTCCTGCGCCGGGATGCGGCTGTGCGTGGGGGCTTCTCTGTGCTCCCGGGAGGCTCCACGCCTTCCTACTTGCGACCACGGGAGCACCTGCGAGCGGGGACGTAAAGGCGTCAGACGAGAGCTCTTCCCAGGGAACTCGGTTGGCCACGGCTGCCTCTCGTGTCTTCCGCCCGCTGGTGCCGACACGGGAGCCGTGTCCTCATTTCTCATGGGCGTCTTGCCTTTTCCCTCAACGCCCCAGGTTTCTGGAGGCATCGCTTCATTCTCACTCACGGAAGGAAGGTGGGGAAGGTTGCCTCCAACAGGCAGCGGCGATGCTGAGTGTCACTGTGCTAACGCCAGCTGGGAGGGGGGCCTGTGATGGGGCCTTGGTGGGCCCCCCTCTGTCGCGGGACCCAGAGCCAGCCCACTGTGGCCGCGTGTGGAGCTCAAAGCCAGCCTGCGTCTCGGGAGCCCACCCACCCTAGGGTCCCAACACTCCTTTCTCTGGAAAACGTGCCTCTGTGCCTCTGCCCCCAAGCTGCCTGCCTCTCCGGTGAGAGCGATGGGTGGTGGCAGGTGGGTCACCGGGGTGCTGTCCGGCCCGCTCCCTGGGGTCCCTACGCGCTGTCCCTGCCTCTGCTCTTGTGCTTGGCATTGGGTCTCCCGTGTGTCTGGTGCCTGGCTCCCTTTCTGAGGGCTGATTTGGGCAGCTCTGGCACAGGCTGGCGGCTGGTCCCTTGTGGGCCCGTGGGGGGGGGGCTGCTGTACCCGGAGGCCCCCCTAAGCCTGCAGCCCCCGTGGTTGCAGGGCCGGGTCTGTATCTTCTCCCAGTGCCAACCCAGCCTGCTGTGCCCTGAGCCTTCCCAGGATGTGCGCGAGGCTTTCTGGGACCATCCCTGAGCCCCGGGCACACGGGGCTCGTACCTGGGGTTGAAGAACCTCCTGGCACGTCCCCCAGCTCGCAGCCTTCATCCCGGGGCTCTGGGACTTGAAAGGTACAGCCTCGTGGAGCAGGGGACTGGCTGCTTGGAGGACGGGGGTGGGGGTTGTCCCGGGCCAGCAGTCGCGCCCTGGTGGACCGGCCGCGCACAGGGTAGTATACCTGTGAGCTTGCCCTACCCCTCCGCAAAGTATCAGGTGCGAACTGCCTGTCAGTATTGTAAGGATTGACAATATATTCAATAAATGATAGTAGATGACATTTCCTTCCCTTCCCTACATTCTCAACCGTGTGTGTGAAGAAAAAAATGGTGTTAATTCCCACGAAAGAATTTTGTTAAGCCCTACAGAACCTTATATATAAGAATTGCCATCCTTACCACGGGGCTCACAGCACTTGGGACCATCTCCTGGGGCAGAGGGGCACAATCCGGAAAGCGTGGGGAGGGCAGAGAGTGAGGGATCGTCAGTGAGTGTGGACTTAACCCTCCGTGTCTCTGGGGTCCAATCTGTGGGGTCCTCACTGGAGGAAAGGGGCAGGGACACCCCGTGTGCCCAGAGCTTCCGGCCTGCTTCACGGACTGCGTGAGGCAGGCTGGGCTCCACCCTGGTGACCAGATGGCCGTGACAGGAGCAAGGAGGCGGGCGGTGTTGTTGTCTCGGCCTCCATTTGGAGGAGGAAGAGAGGTGAGTTGCGAGCACCAACCTGGAAGTGAGAGCATGAACAGGTGGAGTCGGGCAGTGCCCAGACCTGGCTGGTCCCCCACTGTGCGACCCAGAGGTCTCGTCCTCCGCGTGTGGGGCCATTTGCCTGAGCTGGGGGCACGTGGGCATGTGTCCCTCAGTGACATTTTACCAAGTTTATTTTTATTTGCTTGGAGAGGGAGAGAGAGGGACAGAGAGAGAGAGAGAGTGAGGGAGGGGAGGGAGGGAGAGAGAAACAGAATCCCAAGCAGTTTCTGTGCTGTCAGCGCAGAGCCTGACACGGCGCTCGACCCCACAAACTGTGAGATCACGACTTGAGCTAAAATCAAGAGTGAGATGCTCAACCGACTGAGCCACCCAGGTGCCCCATTGGACCTTTTAGATAGACGGGAACAGTGGACGTCCAAGCCCTAACTGCATTTGAGACCCTGTCTGTTTGTCACATTAGTTTTCAGTCAAAATCCATTGTTGACCCTGATTGTCATTTTATGCATGCTGTCATAAATGGAGCGGGGAAAGGATGCCCTGTCAGGATGATTGGATCTTCTGTGAAATGAAAGCCGGTTCCTGAGACGGTGCCCACCCTGAGAACAAAGACAAGGGGAGACTTCTTTAGCCATCGGCCTTGGAAATGGTTAGGTCTGCCGTCAGAATTGTGACGAGGACACTTTTAACGATCTGTGTGTTTTCTTATTTTTAAAAATTGCATGCTTAATTTAAGGCCAATGACAATTTTCTTGCAAACCTACGCAGTCAGATGAATTTCTGTTACAATGTGATACTGAAGGACGGAGAATCCTTGCCTGAAACCTGTATCATCAGAGCTCTTCAGTGAACTAGTCCTCAGCATGAAGACAAGAAGTGATAAAAATAATTATTAACGTATGCATTACTTTCAAATCTTCTTTTTCTGCTTTTTAACACTTGAAAACGCTGTGGTCCCTGGGCAGTTATGTGAGCAGGTCAAATATTTAAGCACTTGGTTGCTTACTATCGGGTACCTGGCAGACAGTATTCACTTGGATGCTTCAAATAATAAAAGGAATGATTTCGTCATGGAATGTGTCTATTAGCATTTATCTAACATGGAGCACGTTGAATTTTCTTCTGATGAGTGCGAACTGACACAAATAACCGCACTTACAACTGTAATTTTGGAAGATGCCAGATGATCGTCAAAGTCTATTCCGGTAGCGTGAAGACAGCGGACACTTCTCCCACCCCCTCCCCGGGCTTGGCTTTGAGGGAGTAACTCCAGACTCATCCTTTGATTCCAGTACATGGAGCCTCAAGATGGTTTCTTAACAGTGGCTCCCTCTTCCCTCTGTCCTCAATCCAAACTCTTCTTCATGCAGAACTTCTTAAATCCAGCCCTTCTGCATGGTCTCATGGTGTGTGTGGAATGCACACCCTGGAAGGTGTACCACCTACACCAGCAATTTCGACCCTGAGGAATAATGTTGGTGACGTGGAGAGAAGCTTGGAGCCTTGCTGCTTTCAGCCGAGCCTCCCTCTCCAACAGGGCCTTGGAATCAGCTCTGCGTAAAACATGATTTTAAAACCGTCGCCTTAGACTACTCTCCGAGGTCCAGAAAGGGGAAATGAATATTCATGTATTACATGAAAGAGCGCGTTTAATTTTACTGAAGTGGTTCACCATCGATGTGGCCCACATGCTACCTGGCAGGGCTGGAGAAGACAGGGCACAAGATCCTTAAGGGAAAGCCTGTCTTCTATTTCTGTGCCCCCAGCATTTGGTTAAATGTCTACCCAGTGCCAAGCACTTGATGAAAGGGAAGAGAAGGAAGGCGGGGCTGAGCGAATGAAGTCTTAGAACCTGCGACAAGTTCATAAGGAACCAGTGTGGACAGACTGAGTGCAAAAGTTTCAGCGGGATGAAGAGATGGGAACTTGTAAATATTGCGCCGGGGAGGTACTTCCTAATCCCTGTAATTCAACTGACCCAGGACCACATAAATGGCTAAGAACCAGAGCCTCGCCCATGAGTCATGTGAAAATGTCTTCCGGTGTAAGTTTCTCTGGGACGTAAGGCAAGAAGACACACAGCGGTGAGCACATGGGCGTTTTGGGTACGTACCCTCTCACGCTGTCATGCCCATTCATTCCCAGCTTGCTGATGCCGCGGCCTCTGGGTTTTGAGATTGGCAGGGTAGCAGTTGGGGGACTCAGGAGGGGGACTCAACAAGGGCAGGGTCGTCTGGAAGAGGTGAAGTAGGCTAGACCCAGAGTTTCCTCCACTCGTACATAGGGAGGGTTCTTGAGAAAGTATTTAGGAAGGCCTGACGCTCTACCTCGGCCCCCTTGTCTCTTTTTCCCCAAACAAGCAAACAGACAAAAGCTGGACCACCTACTTTGCTCTCTCTGTTGAGTGTTCAATGTGCCAGGTGTCACTGCAGTCGAGTGGTGGGGAATCTTGTGCAGAGATACCCATCAGCTCCTCACCAGAAATATGTGGGACGTTCTTAAAACATGTGCATTCCTGGCCCTTCGCTCCAGGAATTCTGACCGGGCTGGAGCCTGGGAATCTGATTTTTAAGAAGCTTCCTGGAGTATCTTAATAACTAGCCGGGTCTGGGAAACACTTGTTTAATGGAAGAATGAACTCTACCGAATATCCCCCCCCGCCCCACCATGTATATCCATCATCCTCCACTGTGGCTTTTTTAGCACACGCATGGACTCCTCAAGTGCCCCGGGATGTCCCTGGGTCATGGTTAGGGGCTGCTGGCCGCAGGCTGCTGGCACCCCTTGCCAATGAGGACAGTTCTGTAGGAAATTGCTGCACCTCTCGGCCATCTCCCCTCTGCCGGGAGGTACCAATTTGCCGAGACCCTTTGCCTTGTAAGCGGTAGACTGGGACACCCAGGGCTTGCTTAATACACAGTAGAGCCCCACCCTGGTCCTACCAGACTGGTTGTCTCCTTGGTCCCAGAGGACCATCAGTTCCTCCATTACCGCCCATCACGGAGACCAGACGGCGCTCTCGCCTGTTACCAAGAGCGTCGCTCCACACAGTGTTCAAACTCCCTCCAGATTACATCTCGGGCAAATGTTCGCCTTTCTGCTTATGGCCCATTTATTCAGTCCATTGTAACCATTCATTTGAATCATATACATTTACACTGGAAAAAAGCTTAGGCCTTGTGACATCCAATTCCTTCATTTTACAGGGAAGCAACACACAGAGAAAGGAAATCATTCCATTAAGGAGAACTCTCAGTCAAAGCAGCGCCCAGGCCCAGAACCAGCCCATCACTCTTGCCACCCGGCTACAGACCTCGGTCGTAAGAAAGTGTTGGTGGCTTCACTATGGCCACCTGTGAAAAGAGGCTTCTTTCCTCCACACCTGTGAAAATCTGGAAGCCGAACGGATCAACATTCTTGAGGCCTCGGACATTCTCTATTCTGGGAGAGCACATGTGGGGAAGGGGCAGAGAGACGGGGACAGAGGATCTGAAGTGGGCCCTGCGCTGACAGGCTGACAGCAGTGAGCCCGACGTGGGGCTCGAACTCAAGAACCGCGAGATCCTGACCTGAGCCCAAGTGGGACGCTCAGCCGACGGAGCCACCCAGGTGCCCCCAGACATTCTCTCTTCTGAAGGCAGAGATCATGTTCTCTGGTGTCTCTTCCTGTAACATTCTCCCAAGCTGAAGTGTTTTTGGTGGTGCACTTTGATCTCATTTGCTGTTTTTTTCTGGTCTGGAGCATCTTTCCAGAAGAAACGTTGCGCTTGCTTGGAAGCAGACGAGCTGGCTGGTGAGTGGAGCAGGAATGAGAAGGCCAGAGCCGCGCGTGATACCCTGCCCTGCACTGGCATGCTTCCGTGGGGGGGAGGGGGTGGGGTGGTTCGTGTGGCTCCGGGCTTTGGGGTCACCACCAGCTGGCCTCAGGCAAGGGAATGAAGACGACCTCTCCCATCCCCGTGCCAAAGGCCACTGAAACCTTGCAGGTGTACAGAAAGGGGTGAGGCATCCAGGTGCTCTGAAGACATCGTTTACTTAATCTCCACAACAATCTCAGGATTTTGCCTCCTTAGTCGTTGAGGTAATGCACACACTGTGAGTGTCCCTGACACTCCTGCTAAAGTGTTTGCTTCGGCATCAGTCAGCCAGAGGGCTGGGTCTCGCTGATCAGCGCGCTTTGGAGATTTCACTTAATTTGTATCTAATACTTGGTTCCGTCCCCTGTTAAATGGTGTCATTTAAAGACCTGAACGTGATCACGTACATAAGCACCCAGTTCAGCGCCTGGCATAGCACAAGAACTCAGTAAATAATAGTTATTAGTATTATTGGAGAAGCCACTGACCCAGGGTACACCCCTGACAAGTGACATGTTTGATCTCAATTAAGAAGAGTGAACATTTATGGGGCATTTACTCTGTATCAGGTACCAAGGTAGTTATTATGTAAGAATGATTTTTTACTTAATCTTTAAACCTCTTTAGGAAGTGGGCACTACCATTATTGCCATTTTGAACATAAGCAAGCTGAGGCCTTGGGGAGCCAACAACTGGCCTGAGGTCACCTCGCTGGGTGGTTTCAGAGCTCAGACTCTGTGCCCAGCCCTCTAGAGCCCTGCTTTGCAGCCTCCACTGAAGGGAATTCCCAGGGCCTTTCAAGCCTGATCCTGCTCTGTAATTGATTATCAAAAACTCAGTTGTCTCTACAAAAAGTGGGAAAACTAGAAATGGCAGCTCATGCCAACACAAGACTGGAGATAGCAGGGCTCAGTCTGCATTTTTTTCCGATATATGGAATTTATTGTCAAATTGGTTTCCATACAACACCCAGTGCTCGTCCCAAAAGGTGCCCTCCTCACTACCCATCACCCACCCTCCCCTCCCTCCCACCCCCCCATCAACCCTCAGTTTGTTCTCAGTTTTTAAGAGTCTCTTATGCTTTGGCTCTCTCTCCCACTCTAACCTCTTTCTTTTTTTTCCTTCCCCTCCCCCATGGGTTTCTGTTAAGTTTCTCAGGATCCACATAAGAGTGAAACCATATGGTATCTGTCTTTCTCTGTATGGCTTATTTCACTTAGCATCACACTCTTCAGTTCCATCCACGTTGCTACAAAAGGCCATATTTCATTCTCTCTCATTGCCACGTAGTACTCCATTCTGTATATAAACCACAATTTCTTTATCCATTCATCCGTTGATGGACATTTAGGCTCTTTCCATAATTTGGCTATTGTTGAGAGTGCTGCTATAAACATTGGGGTACAAGTGCCCCTATGCATCAGTACTCCTGTATCCCTTGGGTAAATTCCTAGCAGTGCTATTGCTGGGTCATCGGGTAGATCTATTTTTAATTTTTTGAGGAACCTCCACACTTTTCCAGAGCGGTGGCACCCAGTTTGCATTCCCACCAACAGTGCAAGAGGGTTCCCATTTCTCCACATCCTCTCCAGCATCTATAGCCTCCTGATTTGTTCATTTTGGCCACTCTGACTGGCGTGAGGTGATATCTGAGTGTGGTTTTGATTTGTATTTCCCTGATGAGGAGCGACGTTGAGCATCTTTTCATGTGCCTGTTGGCAATCTGGATGTCTTCTTTACAGAAGTGTCTATTCATGTTTTCTGCCCATTTCTTCACTGGGTTATTTGTTTTTTTGGGTGTGGAGTTTGGTGAGCTCTTTATAGATTTTGGATACTAGCCCTTTGTCCGATATGTCATTTGCAAATATCTTTTCCCATTCCGTTGGTTGCCTTTTAGTTTTGTTGGTTGTTTCCTTTGCTGTGCAGAAGGTTTTTATCTTCATAAGGTCCCAGTAGTTCATTTTTGCTTTCAATTCCCTTGCCTTTGGGGATGTGTCAAGTAAGAGATTGCTACAGCTGAGGACAGAGAGGTCTTTTCCTGCTTTCTCCTCTAGGGTTTTGATGGTTTCCTGTCTCACATTCAGGTCCTTTATCCATTTTGAGTTTATTTTTGTGAATGGTGTGAGAAAGTGGTCTAGTTCCAACCTTCTGCATGTTGCTGTCCAGTTCTCCCAGCACCATTTGTTAAAGAGACCGTCTTTTTTCCATTGGATGTTCTTTCCTGCTGTGTCAAAGATCAGTTGGCCATACGTTTGTGGGTCTAGTTCTGGGGTTTCTATTCTATTGCATTGGTCTATGTGTCTGTTTTTGTGCCAATACCATGCTGTCTTGATGATTACAGCTTTGTAGTAGAGGCTAAAGTCTGGGATTGTGATGCCTCCTGCTTTGGTCTTCTTCTTCAAAACTACTTTGGCTAATCGGGGCCTTTTGTGGTTCCATATGAATTTTAGGATTGCTTGTTCTAGTTTTGAGAAGAATGCTGGTGCAATTTTGATTGGGATTGCATTGAATGTGTAGATAGCTTTGGGCAGTATTGACATTTTGACAATATTTATTCTTCCAATCCATGAGCACAGAATGTTTTTCCATTTCTTTATATCTTCTTCAATTTCCTTCATAAGCTTTCTATAGTTTTCAGCATACAGATCTTTTACATCTTTGATTAGATTTATTCCTAGGTATTTTATGCTTCTTGGTGCAATTGTGAATGGGATCAGTTTCTTTATTTGTCTTTCTGTTGCTTCCTTGTTAGTGTATAAGAATGCAACTGATTTTCTGTACATTGATTTTGTATCCTGCAACTTTGCTGAATTCATGTATCAGTTCTAGCAGACTTTTGGTGGAGTCTATCGGATTTTCCATGTATAATATCATGTCATCTGCAAAAAGCGAAAGCTTGACTTCATCTTTGCCAATTTTGATGCCTTTGATTTCCTTTTGTTGTCTGATTGCTGATGCTAGAACTTCCAACACTATGTTAAACAACAGTGGTGAGAGTGGGCATCCCTGTCGTGTTCCTGATCTCAGGGAAAAAGCTCTCAGTTTTCCTCATTGAGGATGATGTTAGCTGTGGGATTTTCATAAATGGCTTTTATGATCTTTAAGTATGTTCCTTCTATCCCGACTTTCTTGAGGGTTTTTATTAAGAAAGTTTGCTGAATTTTGTCAAAGGCCTTTTCTGCATCGATTGACAGGATCATATGGTTCTTGTCTTTTCTTTTATTAATGTGATGTATCACGTTGATTGATTTGCGAATGTTGAACCAGCCCTGCATCCCAGGAATGAATCCCACTTGATCATGGTGAATAATTCTTTTTATATGCTGTTGAATTCGATTTGCTAGTATCTTATTGAGAATTTTTCATCCATATTCATCAGGGATATTGGCCTGTAGTTCTCTTTTTTTACTGGGTCTCTGGTTTAGGAATCAAAGTAATACTGGCTTCATAGAACAAGTCTGGAAGTTTTCCTTCCCTTTCTATTTTTTGGAATAGCTTGAGAAGGACAGGTATTATTTCTGCTTTGAACGTCTGGTAGAACTCCCCAGGGAGGCCATCTGGTCCTGGACTCTTATTTGTTAGGAGATTTTTGATGACTGATTCAATTTCTTCGCTGGTTATGGGTCTGTTCAAGCTTTCTATTTCCTCCTGATTGAGTTTTGGAAGCGTGTGGGTGTTTAGGAATTTGTCCATTTCTTCCAGGTTGTCCAATTTGTTGGCATATAATTTTTCATAGTATTCCCTGATAATTGTTTGTATCTCTGAGGGATTGGTTGTAATAATTCCATTTTCATTCATGATTTTATCTATTTGGGTCATCTCCCTTTTCTTTTTGAGAAGCCTGGCTAGAGGTTTGTCAATTTTGTTTATTTTTTCAAAAAACCAACTCTTGGTTTCGTTGATCTGCTCTACAGTTTTTTTAGATTCTATATTGTTTATTTCTGCTCTGATCTTTATTATTTCTCTTCTTCTGCTGGGTTTAGGCTGTCTTTGCTGTTCTGCTTCTATTTCCTTTAGGTGTGCTGTTAGATTTTGTATTTGGGATTTTTCTTGTTTCTTGAGATAGGCCTGGATTGCAATGTATTTTCCTCTCAGGACTGCCTTCGCTGCATCCCAAAGCGTTTGGATCGTTGTATTTTCATTTTCGTTTGTTTCCATATATTTTTAAATTTCTTCTCTAATTGCCTGGTTGACCCACTAATTCTTTAGTAGGGTGTTCTTTAACCTCCATGCTTTTGGAGGTTGTCCAGACTTTTTCCTGTGGTTGATTTCAAGCTTCATGGCATTGTGGTCTGAAAGTAGTCATGGTATGATCTCATTTCTTTTATACTTACGAAGTGCTGTTTTGTGACCCAGTATGTGATCTGTCTTGGAGAATGTTCCATGTGCACTCGAGAAGAAAGTATATTCTGTTGCTTTGGGATGCAGAGTTCTAAATATATCTGTCAAGTCCATCTGATCCAATGTATCCTTCAGGGCCCTTGTTTCTTTATTGACCGTGTGTCTAGATGATCTATCCATTTCTGTAAGTGGGGTGTTAAAGTCCCCTGCAATTACCACATTCTTATCAATAAGGTTGCTTATGTTTATGAGTAATTGTTTTATATATTTGGGGGCTCCTGTATTCAGCACATAGACATTTATAATTGTTAGCTCTTCCTGATGGATAGACCCTGTAACTATTATAATGCCCTTCTTCATCTCTTGTTACAGCCTTTAATTTAAAGTCCAGTTTGTCTAAGTATGGCTACTCCAGCTTTCTTTTGGCTTCCAGTAGCATGATAAATAGTTCTCCATCCCCTCACTCTCAATCTGAAGGTGTCCTCAGGTCTAAAATGAGTCTCTTGTAGACAGCAAATAGATGGGTCTTGTTTTTTTATCCATTCTGATACCCTATGTCTTTTGGTTGGCGCATTTAGTCCATTTACATTCAGTGTTATTATAGAAAGATATGGGTTTAGAGTCATTGTGATATCTGTAGGTTTCATGCTTGTAGCGATGTCTCTGGTACTTTGTCTCACAGGATCCCCCTTAGGGTCTCTTGTAGGGCTGGTTTAGTGGTGACGAATTCCTTCAGTTTTTGTTTGTTTGGGAAGACCTTTATCTCTCCTTCTATTGTAAATGACAGACTTGCTGGATAAAGGATTCTCGGCTGCATATTTTTCCTGTTCATCACATTGAAGATCTCCTGCCATGCCTTTCTGGCCTGCCAAGTTTCAGAAGAGAGATCGGTCACGAGTCTTATAGGTCTCCCTTTATATGTGAGGGCACGTTTATCCCTCGCTGCTTTCAGAATTTTCTCTTTATCCTTGTATTTTGCCAGTTTCACTATGATATGTCGTGCAGAAGATCGATTCAAGTTACGTCTGAAGGGAGTTCTCTGTGCCTCTTGGATCTCAATGCCTTTTTCCTTCCCCAGTTCAGGGAAGTTCTCAGCTATTATTTCTTCAAGTACACCTTCAGCACCCCTCCCTCTCTCTTCCTCCTCTGGAATACCAATTATGTGTATATTATTTCTCTTTAGTGCATCACTTAGGTCTCTAATTTTCCCCTCATATTCCTGGATTTTTTTCTCTCTCTTTTTCTCAGGTTCTTTTTCCATAATTTTATCTTCTAGTTCACCTATTCTCTCCTCTGCCTCTTCAATCCGAGCCATGGTCGTTTCCATTTTATTTTGCAGCTCATTTATTGCATTTTTTAGATCCTCCTGACTATTCCTTAGTCCCTTGATCTCTGTAGCAATAGATTCTCTGCTGTCCTCTATACTGTTTTCAAGCCCAATGATGAATTTTATGACTATTATTCTAAATTCACTTTCTGTTATATTGTTTAAATCCTTTTTGATCAGTTCGTTAGCTGTTGTTATTTCCTGGAGATTCTTTTGAGGGGAATTCTTCCGTTTGGTCATATTGGATAGTCCCTGGAGTGGGGCGGGACTGCCGGGCACTTCCCCCGTGCTGTCTTGAATAACTTGTGTTGGTGGGCGGGGCTGCAGTCCGACCTGATGTCTGCCCCCAGCCCACCGCTGGGGCCACAGTCAGACTGGTGTGTGCCTTCACTTCCCCTCTCCTCGGGGCGGGATTCACTGCGGGGTGGCGTGGCCCATCTGGGCTACTTGCACACTGCCAAGCTTGTGGTGCTGGGGATCTGGCGTATTAGCTGGGGTGGATCGGCAAGGTGCACAGGGGTGGGAGGGGCAGGCTTAGCTCGCTTTTCCTTCAGAGATCCGGTTCCAGAGGGGCCCTGCGGCACCGGGAGGGAGTCAGACCTGCTGGAGGGATGGATCCACAGAAGCACAGCGTTGGGTGTTTGTGCGGTGCAAGCAAGTTCCCTGGCAGGAACCGGTTCCCTTTGGGATTTTCGCTGGGGGAAGGGCGAGGGAGATGGTGCTAGCGAGTGCCTTTGTTCCCCGCCAAGCTGAGCTCTGTCGTCTGGGGCTCAACAACTCTCCCTCCCATTGTCCTCCAGCCCTCCCGTTCTCTGAGCAGAGCTGTTAGCTTATAACCTTCCGGATGTCAAGTCCCGCTTGCTGTCAGAACACACCCCGTCCAGCCCCTCCGCTTTTGCCAGCCAGGCTCCGGGGTCTTTGCGTGGCCGGCGGGCCACCCCTCTGCCCCGGCTCCCTCCCGCCAGTCCGTGGAGCGCACACCGCCTCGCCGCCCTTCCTACCCTCCTCCGTGGGCCTCTCCTCTGCGCTTGGCTCCCGAGACTCTGTTCTGCCAGTCTTCTGGCTGTTTTCTGGGTTATTTAGGCAGGTGTAGGTGGAATCTAAGTGATCAGCAGGACGCGCGGTGAGCCCAGCGTTCTCCTACGCCGCCATCTTCCCTAGAAAAAGCCCTCAGTCTGCATTTTTGTACATATCAGACCTATCCCTCAAAATTATATATTTGTTCTTGAGATGTAGCTCATTCTCCATGTCCAGCATGCATTGAAAGGTGAGACCATTTTTCACTGTTTGACGCACTTAATCCCTAAGTCATCCTCTCCTTCTTAAGTCTTACTGTATGAAGTTGACTTAGCGCATATGTTGGGTGGGGAACATAAGTGTCACATGATACTCCCACACAGAGAGTGTGGAGGCCAATGTTACACGTGGGTGAATTATGATGAGCACATTTGTGAGACACAATTTAAAGTCCTGGTAACGAGTGACCCCAGGCCTTGTTTCCTAGTGACTGGTGAAAAGGATTTCCTGGTTTGCGAGAATTCGGAAGTTCATTCTGACTTGAAATGTGCTTGTGACAATTTTCCTCCAGTAGTTCTGGTCCTACCTTTTGAGACAATATGGAGAATATCAACCCCCTTTTTTTCTGACAGGTTGTAGTTAGTTGATGATAGTTTCCCTGAATCTTCTCTTTCTAGCAAAACAATTTTGGTTTGCTTAATTGTTCCTCAAAGGCCACATTTGTTTTCCCAAGTTTGTCATTGTGCCGTTCCATGTGACATTATGGACATAATTGAAATCTTCAATATTCCATTGTTTAGTCCTGTGTCAGATTTTCCTAGATTATTCTGTAGTAGCAACACCCCTAAAATCTCAGGGGCATATAACACAAATTCTCATTCACGTTAAATAAAAATACTCGCCAATGTTTTCTTGCAATATTTTAAGCTTTTTTCCATACATAGTTCAGTCAGCCATTGAGAGGTCATTTCATTGTATAATGTGACCTTGGTATTTCATTTTATTATTATTTTTTACCTGTGGGCAATGACTATGCTAACACTTTCCCATGGCTTGTAATACCTCCTCTCTTATATTCCATACACATGAGTTAGTTTGAGAACCACCTCTTTCTCTGTCTCTCCCTTCCTTCCCTTTCTTTCTTTCTTCCTTCCCTTCCTTTATTTCTTCCTTTCCTTCCTTCCTTCCTTCCTTCCTTCCTTCCTTCCTTCCTTCCTTCCTTCCTTTTGGGGGGGGGTGGAGAGAGAATCCCAAGCAGACCCTGTGCAGTGCAGAGCCTGATGTGGGGCACAATCCCATGAACTGAGAGATCATGACCTGAGTGGAAATCGAGGGTTGGACACTCAAATGACTGAGCCAGCCAGGCACCCTGGGACCATTTTCATATCAGTGTTTTTGTCTACCTCAGTGCCAAAATCACAGTTAGTTGATGCTGCTTTATAATAATTCTTAACATCTAGAGGGAAATCCTCTTGTACTCACATTTCTTGTTCAGAACTTTCAGAGCTATTCTTGAACTTTTTATATTTGATCTCACTTTTAGAATCCATTTGTCAAGTTCCACAAAAAATACTATTAGAACAACTTCCTTAATTTCAGTTTTTTCAAATCTTATACATCCTTATTTCTTTTTTTTTTCCAGGTCTACTTTGTTTATCAACTTTGAATTAGGGTATGTTAAATTTTCTCATGGTTATAGTTGATTTGTTGTTCTTTGAAATTCTGTCAGTTTATGTGTTTTAAAGCTATGTTATTAGGTGCATAATGGCTATATCTTCTTGTAACATTGTTTTATCATGTTTTCTTCATCACTTTTCATGTTTTCTAAATTGAATTTTAGTTTTGAGCCTTAATTTTACTACATTGAGTGTCTTTTGGTATGTCAGCTGCCACGTATATCTTCATCCATCCCTTCATTTTCTTGTGTGTGTGTGTGTGTGTGTGTGTGTGTGTGTGTGTGTGTTTGTTGTCTATGTATCTATTATTGCAAACATCTTGGTCCTAGATTATAAAATAAAACCAAGTTGATATAGTTTTTAAAAATTTGAATTTAATATACTTATATTTGTTATGATTAATGACAAGTTGATTACTTCTAACATCTTACTTTACATAAATATATTTTAACCAAACCACTGTAATATTTTTTTATTTTCTTATTTTTTGCCATTATTGTCATCAGCTTTTTTGTTTTTTAATTTTTTTTTAACGTTTATTTATTTTTGAGACAGAGAGAGACAGAGCATGAACGGGGGAGGGTCAGAGAGAGAGGGAGACAGAGAATCTGAAACAGGCTCCAGGCTCTGAGCAGTCAGCACAGAGCCTGACGTGGGGCTTGAACTCACGGACCACGAGATCATGACCTGAGCTGAAGTTGGACGATTAACCGACTGAGCCACCCAGGCGCCCCATTGCCATCAGCTTTTAAAAATAATTTTTATTTTCTTAAAATCAGTGAGGTATATTTCTACCTTTTTATGGTTAGCTTTGTATTTTAACATAATACTTAATTAAAAAAAATCTCTTAAAGTTTTTCATCATCTTTATAATCTTTCTGAACCAGACAAAGATTGTAGATTGATTTATCTACCGAATATTTTTCCCATCCTATCTTGTTACCCTTATTTATAACTTATTGTTTTATATTTTTAACACATTTATTTTTAAAAGTACTTATTTTCATCTAATAGTTAAGTGAATATACTAACAAATTATATGAAATCATGTGTTCACCATGGTTTATTATTATCCATTTCTTCCCTCTGTGCTCACTTTGTTCTTGTTGACCATCACTCTTTAGCAAATCTTTCAGCAAGAGTGTGTAAGTAGCAACTTATCTCGTCTTCTGCATATTTGAGCATGTCTTTTCATGTTACCTGGATTATAAATAGGTTAGCTGGGTATAGAATTTTATGTTGAAAATTATTTCCCTCAACCCATTGATGACTTCAGGCATCTATTTTTTTACTGATGATATTTCTGCTGATAATCTAATTGTCATTGTTTGGAAGGCAAGCTGTCTTCTTTCTGGTAGGTTTCATGATTTTCTCATTCTTAATTTTCTGAAGTTTTACTTAGTTATACCTAGGTATGAATTTATTTTATTTTATAATGCTTAATGTCTGGTGATTTTTCCATCTGAAGATTTTTGTCTTCAATTCTGAAAAAACTTTTTTTGTCTTTTCAATTATTGCTTCTCTAAATTCCGTTTTATTTCGTCTTCTGGAACTTCTTACTAGATGAATTTTGGAAACTCTTAAACGGTCATCTATATCTCTTAATTGTGCGTTCATGTTTAACCCATATTTAGGTGAATTATTCAGAGGTAACTTTTACTTTACTGATTATTTCTCTGATATATCTTGTCTAGAGTTTATCATGCTTATAAAAATTTTTATTTTGATGAATGTATTTTTCATTCTCAATATTTCCAATTGGTTCTTTTTCATATTTTCTTTGTTTTTACCTCAGTTTTCAAAAAATGTCTTATTCTACTTTTATGGCTGTTATACCTCCCTTTTCTCCTTTGAGGCTTTCTAACGTACCTATTTTATATTTTCTTTTATGTTTTTCGACTTGTATTTTGTTTGGAATGAATTTGTGTCCTGATTATCAGTATTCGTGGCTATCTTTCTTAGTATTCTTTTTGCTTTTTTTTTTTTTTTTTTAACCTTGAAAACCTCTCCCTGGAGGTTGTATGGTTCCTTCTTATCAGACCCCAAAACTGAAGCTGTACTTACACTACTGGCCCCAGGTCTGTTCAACGCAGTTGCCGAATGAATGAGTTAATTGGCTCAAGATCTATTGACTCACCTGTATCTTTTTCTTTCACATCTCAAGAATGAATTGTCATATAAATTACAGCCACGGGTGTCTTTGCAGCCTTTTCTCCTTTTGTTTTGAGAGTGGAGCAGCCCCACCCCAGGAGCCCAAACATCCCCCAAGGTCCTGGCCCTTCACTTCACGTCAGGCGGTGTTGGTCAAGCCTTTGTCTGGTCAAGCCTTTTCATGTCCCTGGACTGAGAGCCCAGCAGACTGATGGCTTTAACCCTCTCTATTGCTTTATGTTTTCTTCTTTCCTTTTTAAACTATGGACATGTTTCTCTTAGTGTTGAGTATTGATATGTCTTTACAATTAATTTTTTCCAATTGCCTGAGAAGAGTCATTTTAAAGATTGAACTCAGCATCATCTTGAAAACAAGTATGACTTTATTTTATTTATTAAAAAATGTTTTTAATGTTTATTTTTGAGAGAGAGAGAGAGAGAGAGCATGAGCAGGGGAGGGGCAGAGAGAGAGAGGGAGACACAGAATCCAAACCAGGCTCCAAGTTACGAGCTGTTAGCCCAGAGCCTGACATGGGGCTCAAACTCACGAGCTGTGAAAGCATGACCTGAGCTGAAGTCGGACGCTCTATGGACTGAGCCACCCAGGTGCCCTGAGTACAACTTTATTTTTGTTTATTGTTTTAGGAGTATGTCATGCTGTTGACTCTTGCTAAATTTACAGTCGAGAGAAATCCCTAGATCTTTCACAAATTAAATGCTGTCAACATCAAATATCTTCCAATCCTGCAAGTTATCCAATTATTTTAAAACTAAATGTCCTTGTTCCAGTTTAATATTGTGTTTGGAAATACAGTGAGTTTTCAGCAGACACTCCTAGCTCTGAGAGCCATAGACTCTCTGTCTTCATAGAATTTACTCACAACTTTTACAAGGACAGGGCTAAGGACAGGTCCACCAGAGATTGCTTTCAAGTTTGACATCGGTTGGCACATTGGCATTCTTTGAGTGTGATTTTTCATGAAACTGGGAGTTAATTTAACAACAGAAATTTGCTATACGAGTGTGAGTTTTGGAGGCAGATAATGTATTCGCTCTAACAAGGGTTTCACAACTTGATTGTGCCACTTACTGGGTATTTGACCTCAAAGAATTTACATGCTCTTCCTCAGCCTTGGACTTTCTCATCTACCAAATAAAACATTAAACAGAGGCTTGTGACGTCCACATGAGGTCACAGGTAAGCTCCAGGCACACAGTAGGGAAGTGAGCGACCCTCTCTTCCTGCCCTTCCCCTAACCAAGCCCCGTACCCCACCGTATTTCTTCATCATGTCTCTGTGCCGACTCGTCTGAAATCAAGGTTTCTGCGTGCATGGCGTGACCCGGTGTGCTGGTCTCTTATTTCCAGTGGTGAGTCGGGTCCTGCCTAGTTCTTCAGTGCACCCAAAGGAAGCAGCGTTACCAAAGGAGCAGAGGGTCGATGCAGGGAATACCATTCTGTGACAGGGCCAGGGCATAGCAGGGTGATGGGAAATGAGTCAGGAAGGAAAGCTGGTGTCCAAAACTGTAGGGCCTCGGGGCCCATGAAGGATGGGCAGACATCTTAAAAAAGGCAGTGTTGAAGCGTGATTAAATTGGTGTTGGTGTGGGATCTGAGGAGGAGAAGGTGTGATGGAGTGACTACCTCTAGGCAAAAGCATATGAAGACTGAATGAAGCCAGAGTCAGCAGGGACGGAGAGAAGGGTTGAGAAGTGACCTAGGGCATACTCTTCCTGGGCTACAGTCCACAGGACCTGGGGGCCAAGTGGGGACCATGTATCTCTTGGCAAACTTGGTGAGGACCAGACACTAGGTCTCCAGTGTGGTCCCTGGGCCAGCAGCAGCCCGGGGCTGGCTAGGAATGCAGTTCTCTGGTTCCGTCCAGGATTGCCCAATTGGAAACTCTGGGGAGGGGACTCAGCATTCTGTTCCAACAAGCTCTGGGGGTAATTCTGCTGGAGGTTAGCCTGAGAACCACTGAGATAGGTCATGTGGGTGGAAGAGTAGGTTTCCGTGAAAACGTGTGCTTGGTTTGTGTATTTTGGGGTTTGAGATTGCCGTGAAGCGTGCCTGGCATGTGGGACTGCAAGACTGCGATAGAGGGAAATGTATATTACTTCTAAAATCATTTTAGGTATAAATTTGCTAGACCCAAGTGTTTGCATTTTGGGGATTCATTCACGTGGCCAGGATTTCTAGTAATTTTATTTCTCAACTCAACTAATGAAGGGCAATCAGTTAAATGAACAATTTTGATCCATTACAAAGTTTCTTACCTTGTACACGAGTCAGGAAAGATAATAAAAGAAGAAAAAATAAACCTTTATTTTCTAAGCGTAAAGGGTTTGATCCAAATAATATTTGAATTTTCATCCTGGAAGAAAAAAAAAAACCACGTGAAATTGAACTTTAAAAACGACCTCTTGGGCAAACAGAGGATATTTCTTCCTGACAGTTCAGAAGGATATTTACATTGTGATGTCATTCCACATTATAATTACGTAATTGCACATTCTAATGATACAATCACACATGTTACGCTAATTATGTAATTAGGCTTAATGATAGCAATTGTGCAAGCACATAGTATCAGAATCAAAATGAATGAATTAAAAAAACTAGAAGGTACGTGCACATTTTGAACTTTGTAAGATCACATTCGGAAAATTTAAAGCAGCTAGCGGCCATCTCAGAGGGCTTAACTGGTCGGATCAGAAACTACCTCCTTTGTTCGTTGGTTATGCCAGCCTCTAAAACTTTGCTGAAATCTGATAAAAGTTCATGTAAGTTGCAAAATCCAGGAGGAGAATGAAACAGAAAGAGAAAAGGGAGAGAGAGAGAGAGATGCTGTTGAGAGAGTGAATAGGGCTTTAAACAGAGTAGAAACCATTGGCTTCCCCCCAGACTCCCATGTCCCCTTCTGCTCTGACAGAGTCAAGATTTTTATCATATCTGAATTCCTGGGCTTTTGTCATGGAAAGGCCAACTTTCAGATTTGGTGAATGGGACATTCACTGTAATCACTGTTCTCTTGAACTTCCTCAGGATTGCAAATCTTTAGATAGTATCTCAAAACGTTGGAATGTTTATTTTCAATAGTTTCAACTGATCTCGATCCTGGGAAAATAAGAGGTTGCAGAATAGTTATTCCTTTAATGTGGTGATTTGATCACTTTTGCTTATTTTTTAAGCCAGGGGTCTTAATTGGGAAAAAGCCACAGAAGCCTTCCCCCCCTTCCATGAAGGGTTGCTGTGGTCCCTCCCTTAGCAAATGACTTGTGAAGGAGAGCACATCTACCTTTAGGGCTTTTCCCAGCAGCTGGTTGCCTAGCATAGGGATGGAGGCGTCATTAAAAAAAAAAATGTAATTTTAATTGCATGTTCTCCTGAAGATGCACCAAAATGGCTGGCTTAATTTCCCAAGGGGGCCTATTTCTGCCCTCCGGAGAATATGGACACTGTCTTCGGACTGAACGCGTGGATTTATTTTCTTTCCTTCGGGCGTGTGGGAGTTTCTGTGCGCTTGCAGTAGCTGCCTGGAAAATGAACAGACCACATCCCTCCTAGGTTTTATCGTCTCCTCATTAGGTTCCCCGGAATATCTCACACCTTCTGTCTCAGCCCGTCGTTTGCGCTAAGCAGGTGACACATTCCTGCAGCTCGCAGGCTGGAAATGGGACCGGTGTCCTCTCTGCAGGCGCATCGTTGTGCTGCGGCGGCTCTTTGCTTTCTGGCTTGCTCTGGCATTGTCTGCAAGCACGTGACTGTCAGCCTCGGCCACTGCTGCCTCCAGAGGTGGCTGGAGCCCGTGCGCGTAACCTTATTTTCTCATGTGCCACACAGATAGAGCGGCGTTGCACGCCCTCCAGCATCCTGTCCCTGAGTGAGGGCATCACAGGGTCACGTGCTGGCTCGTGATAAATGGCACACTTACTGGAAATAGAACCTCATGCTGCATTCCCGCCCCTGCCCGGCTCCCCCTCCCTCCCTCCCTTCCCCGGCAATGTGGACAAACCCGCTGTCTGTGCTTTTGCTAATTCCGTGTCTGGGTGTTATCGTCAATATACTTTTGATTATCAGGATATACCAATCCCAGGATTATCACATGCCTCAGGGGGTTCCTGGTCTCAAAAGATTTAATACGTGCGTGGAATCATATTCATTTTCTTCCTGTAATTCAGAGTGATGAAGCCCACCTTGTAAAAAAAAAATGTGGAAGGAGGATGTTGTGAAACGTCAATGAATTAGAAGCCAACTTTCAAATATTTGGAGTTTTTGCCGCATGCAAATTAGAAAGCTGTGGAAGAGTGGAAGAAGCCTTAGAGAAAGTATATGGTACAGAGGCTCCGTTTCTTAATGAGGGACTTGTCTTGGAAGCCATTGAGTGGGCGTCTGAGGTCCCACAGCTGGCGGGAGGGAGAGCCACAACCCCCCTCTTCCGAATTCCAGTTGCCTGCCGTCTTCGTTACCCACCGACCGGTTTTCCTCGAACCGTGTTCCTTCCTTCCTTCTTGCCTTCCCTCCTTTCTTCCTTCCTACCTTCCTTCCTTCCCGCCTGCCTTCCTGACTTCACTCCTTCATTCATTCGCAAGTGTTTATTAATATGTATTACTACTTTGCACTACGAAGGAAGAACACAGATGAGTAAAGCATGGTCACGGACCTTCTGATTGATCAGAGATGTTCAGCCTACACTTGACACCCACAAATTAAGGCGAAGTCAGATGAGTGCCAGGACAAGGTTAGAAGCTGGGGGCTGGGGCTGGGAGGAGACAGAGGAGAATTAAGGGACAGCTATTTGGGTTTAACCCTCATGGGGGGATAGGGTTTCAGCTTCGGCTGTACGGACGTCACAGGAAGTGTGGGCAGACGTTACAGGAAGTGTGGGCAGACCCACAGCGATGGGAAGGAAGCCCATGTTCTGAAATCAGTAAGGACTCGATCTGACCCAAGCTGGGGGAATCATCAAGGGTCAGTTTGGCCAGATTATGTAAATTTTGCTTTTGGGCCGATTGGTTTTAATTGAGTCTGGAGGGGAAGGGGAACCACTGAAGATTTTTGAGCAGGAGAGAAAAACTATCAGAGGTAGGATTTAGAAAGATGTGTCAGTCTACAGAGAATGGATTGGAACGGACGATCAGGAAGATAAGTTCTTGGTGCACCCGGTCTGTCCTTTTCCTTTCCCAGTTCGTGAACTTACACGTGGATGACAGATTCCTGTTTTCAAAGCACTGTTTTCCTTTTCTCTCCCTCCCCCTTTCCTTTCCTCCCTCCTGCCCTCTCCATCCCCCTCTCTTACCCCCTCTCCCTCCTTCTTCCCCATTGTCTCCTGCCCCTTTGTCTCTATCATCTCTTACTCAGCAAGTAATCTCTTACTCAGCTGTGGAATCCCAGCCCTACTATGTGCCCCACTGTAGCAGGTGCAGAAGGCCAGTGTAAGACACACCCGTTGGCTGGAGACGTGCGGGCTCTCAGAGCAGGGAAGGCATCACATAACATGAGACATACACGAGAGCGAGTACTGAGTAGAGCACAGCAGGGCCCCCAATCCTGATCCTGCTGAGAAGTGGTGGCCGAGGCTTCTTGGAAGTCCCGACTGCCCTTCCGAGTCTTGCAGAATGAGTGGTGGCTGGGCAGATGGCAGGGTCTGAGGGAAGGACACGGCAGGCAGAAGGGACCTGGCGCCTGCCCCGCACAACCCAATGGCTGCGCGAGGACGTGTCAGTGGCCTCCTTTGACATCACACGTCCGTACGACAGACGGTCCAAACCATGGCAAGACTTCTGCAAGACTTCACTCAAATGGCACCTTCCCAGAGAGACTGATCTAGCCTACCTTTTCCAAAATCGAGTCTTCCCCCCACAGACAACCCTACTATCATTTATCCTGTAATGTTTCACCCTCTGACAATTTTTTAACTTAACTTTGTCTTAATATCAGCCTGTCTTCCAACCCACCTCCTTCCTCTCTGCTCCCATGTTCCCCTCCCCCAGTAGACCCCAAGCTCATGAGGGAGGGTCTCCCCTGATCACTGTTGTATCCCTGGCCCCTAGAAAGTCTGACGCAGGGTTGCGGCTGGATAAGTATTTGACGAACGAGTGACTGGGCCTCTGACACACCCTTGCTGCCAGTACCCCGTCCCCTTTGCTTATCTGTCACATGTTCCCAGGGTCTGCCCACATCTGCTGGGTCTCTCTCCTGCCCAAGGCTGAGCCCCCTCCTTGTGCCTGATTTCGCTCCACCAATACACATGCCTCCTCCGCATTCCCGGCTTCTCACTTTCCATCGGGGCCTCCCTCAACTTGACGACCAGGCCTCTGTGCCTAGAACAGACCGGATCCTCCCTCTGGCATCATGTCCTCCTTGCCTGTCATCCTCTTCTCCCCAGGCGGACCAGGCTTCTTGGAAGGGGGTCTTCCTTGCCCTCTGGACTTGCTTAGGTCCTCCACTCCTGGCCTTAGAACTTGGACTTCTGCCATGGAGTGCCTCGTTGGAGGTGACCGTGGCCTCCCTCCACGCTCTGACGTCTGTCTGGAACCTGTTGTAGGCTGGCTGGTGTCCCTCAGAGGAGATGGGTTGAGGTCTTTGCCCCCAGGCCCCGTGGACACGACCTTATTTGGAGACACGGTCTTAGAGATGTAATCAAGTCCAGACAAGGCTGCTGGACTAGGGTGGGCGCTCTTCCGATGGCTGGTGTCCTTTCGAGAACGGGGACGTTTGGACGCAGACACCCAGAGGGACGGAGTCCTCGTGGTGACAGATGTGGACGCTGGAGTGTCATGTCCACGAACCAAGAAAGGCCAAGGGTCCGGCCTGTGTCAGGGGGAGCGTGTCCTGCCGGCACCTTCATTTCCGACTTCCGGCCTCCATGTGGCGCAGGAGCTCGGTTCTGTTGTTTGGGCCGCCCCGTCTGGGGTGCTTTGTCGGGCAGCCTCAGCAGACAGGTGTTCGGTTTATTTGGCATCTGTGAACCAGGTGGCAGAACTGATCCCCCCTCCTTCTCTCCTCCTGCTCTAGCCCTTCTGCTGGGGTTTTTCTGGGGCCTTTTCGGCCTCCCTTCACTGTGTAAAATGTTGGTTTTCCCTGTGATTAAGGAGAGAAATTGGAATGATACATCGTCCACAGCAAGCCTGCATTTCTATTTTCTCGAGAGGTTTCCAGTTAAAAACTAGAACCTTTAGGAAACCGATTTCAAGGCCCGCTTCCCAACTACTGTGAGCAGCTTTGATGAACGGGAAGGGGTGAGGTGTTCACGTGAGCTGTGAAAGGGAGGCATTCATCCACGCACCCCTCGGGAACAGGCTGGGGCCTAGTTCTGAATGGCCTTTCCCTGCTGTCGACGTGTGTCCTGTACAAATGAACGCAGCCGTGCGAGCCGGCATGGAGGCCCTCGTGATTGTGGTACATTTTCTTCCTCAGGCCTCAAAGCCTAGAAAGTGCATGAACCGTGGAGGATGATGTCGGAGTCCGTCTGAGATGGCGAAGGAAGAGCTGGCCGTGGCTGGTGTGGGTTCCCCGGAGGCCTGGCCCCTGTGGCTGCGGGACATGGATGATGAGGGAGGAGGCATCATCTGCCGATCCGGGCACACGTCGTAGCAGGAAGACTGGAGGGACATGTCCCAGGAAAACAGAGGGGACGTGACGGTCACCCTGGGAGTCATACAGGTGCTGGAGAGCTGGGTGCTCGTCCGGGCTCCGCCTCTGTCAGCGAGGGCTCCCGGAGGCTCTGGGCCTCGTTATAAATACGGAGGCTGCACAGGCGTCTCCCTCTGACTTCTCACCCCAGGGCGGTGGCCCCTCATACCCTTCTCCTGAGCCATAGCCTAGGCTTTGTTCATGACAGAGTAAGAAACAAAGTAAACCAGAAACCGGGAGAGCCGTGAGGCCTATCCTCTCCTGTGTCAACACGTTGGGCCTCAGCCAAGGGCCTCAGCCTCAGTTTCCTCCTCAATGAAAGGAGAGCACCGGGTGACCCCAGATTGGCTCCGTGGCTCTGTGTGACCTCCTCACAGCATGGTGCGTGGGGTCTCAAACGTGGGGTGGTGGGGTGGCAGCCGGTGACCTGAGGAGCTTTCTGGAAGACGGACAGAGCAGTCCCAGACACGGAGCTTGGAACAGAGTGCACGATGCGGGTTTCGAAGACGTTCTCCGGAGACCTCCTCCGACGCTGCTGTGCACTCATCACCCGGGGCTCGTTGAAATGCAGGTTCCGCCTCCACGGGTCTGGAGCGTCTCCATGGGCTGATGCTGGAGCCCCTGCCCGCGGCCCACACTGGCCGCAGTGAGGGTGTAGACACAGAACAACGAGGTCATCACTGTGGGGTCTTGTGGATGAGAGGGATGGGTGATTCAGGTGCGCCCGGGCCAAGCTTAGAGACAGGCCCTCGATGGGTAACGCTAAACTACACGACCTATCTTGTACTCAGCGTCTCCCCAGTGGGGACTCCTGGGTTCTCTTGTCCTCTCTTGCTGTTCCTTGGCCGGTTGGACCTCACTTAGGGCCTCCCTGAAGCCCTCACTTTCGGGGCTGCCCATGCAGGGGGCTCACGAGGTCTGGCCCGTCTGACTGATGCTCTCAAACGGACATGGTGCTGAGACCACCCCACAGTCTGAGGGCAGGTGACGGCCCCGCCGAGCACCGGAGTTATACGTAGAAATCGGTCTTGTTTTCCAGGTTTCACTCATGTTTCTCCTCGGACCGGCTGGCTTTGATCATTCGTATTGATTCCTGTCTCATTGCAAGACTCCAGTGTCCTGTTAGCAGGCAGGCCCTGCAGGCTTCGGAAGGCAGAGCGCCCGTATCCGTGAGTTCCGGCTGTAGGAAAAGCGCATGATCTTTCATCTTATAAATGGTGTGGGGAGAAAAATCTCCAACTTGAATCTGTTGCCTCTGACTTTTTGGCTGGGGTGTTCAGGCAGGTCCCCAGGTCTTGAAAGGGCTTTTTTGGGTAATTGCTTATGGCATCAGCTTTCTCTGGTAGCAGCCTTTGTCGAAGCATGCTTGCTTTGGAACGAATGCCAAGTGAGTCTGAGCGGTAGGACAGGCGGTGCCCACACACAGCCCTCCCACCTGGCCAGGCTGCCTGCTGAACCTGAGTGCCATGGCCGTGATGACTCCGCACGTGAGCAGTGAGCCGGGAAGTGCTACTACCTACACGGTCACCCATCCGCTGTGTCTATCCTCTCTCTTTCAGATCTATCATCTCTCTCTTTCTCTCTCGCTCTCTATCATCTGTCATCTATCTTTCTATCATGTATCTATTTGTCTATCGTCTATCAATCAATCATCCGTCTATCTATCATCTGTCTGTCATCTATCTTTCTATCGTCTGTCTATCTACTTGTCTGTCATCTATCAATTACCTATCTATCATCTATCATTGATCAATCTATCATGTATCTATCTATCATCTGTCATCTATCTTTCTATCATGTATCTTTCTATTTGTCTATCGTCTATCAATCAATCATCTATCTATCCTCTGTCTGTCATCTATCTTTCTATCATCTGTCTTTCTATCTACTTGTCTATCATCTATCAATCAATCAATTACCTATCTATCATCTATCTTCTATCATCTATCATTGATCTATCATCTATCTATCGATCATCTGTCATCTATCTGTCTATCTACCTATCTCTCTATCATCTATCTCTCTATCATCTATCTCTCTATCATCTTTCTATATAGAGGTAGAGCTGACGTGTAACGTTGTGTCAGTTTCAGCTGTATAACATAATGATCGGATGTTTGTATTTATTGTGAAATGATTGCCACAGTACGTCCAACTCTCAGCCCTCACCATACATAGCTGGAGAATTGTTTTCTTGTGATGAGAATGGAAATTACTACTTAAACAACAGCACTTGTTGTCATAACGGGAGTCTGTGTTTCACAATAAGGGACTGAGGAAGTTCTCTTTAACGTAATATTGCTTGGCAGCTGGAGTTCATACCCTCTTCTCTTCATTTGCTTGTTCCTCCAACAGTTAGACTTATGATCTGAAACATATGACATTTTTTTTTTTTTAATTTTTTTTTTCAACGTTTATTTATTTTTGGGACAGAGAGAGACAGAGCATGAACGGGGGAGGGGCAGAGAGAGAGGGAGACACAGAATCGGAAACAGGCTCCAGGCTCTGAGCCATCAGCCCAGAGCCTGACGCGGGGCTCAAACTCCCGGACCGCGAGATCGTGACCTGGCTGAAGTCGGACGCTTAACCGACTGCGCCACCCAGGCGCCCCAAACATATGACATTTTTATACACAATGGATCTACATGATCTTATTTAGAATGTGTGTATATATGTGTGCATACGTACCAATGCACACGTGTGCAATATATGCCTTGATAGGTACTTTCTGTGTGTGACATTGTAATGCTTTTGGTCTGTAGAACAACTCACTGTAAGATTTGGTTATTAAGATACAGTACCTACAATGGATTTTGAACATTGGGTGAATACAGACGTGGAAATTCTGCCTGAGAAGAAGCCGGGCACGTGATGGAACAATCTAGTCACCCGGAACCTCAGGAACACTGTGAGTGTGCCCCAAGCCTGTTTCCTGGGTTCCTCCTTATCTCTTTGTTGGGAAAGCTAGTAAGCGGGTTTTGTGGAGGGGCAGGGGCTCTGGGGAGCCTGAGGTGGAAGAAGGCATGCTGGAAGATGGTCTAGATAAGTCTGAGGGGTTCCTTTTCCCCACACCCTTGAGGGTCCTGGATGCTAGTCATAGTTGAGGAAGGATTGGCAAGTGTTGCCTGGAGAGGGTCCGGCGGGGAACAGGTTGGGCTCTGTGACTGTGCTGTCTCTCACGGCTCCTCAGCTCTTCTGAAGTAGCAGGAAATCAGCCATAATCAACCCAGAAACTCAGGGACGTGACTGTCTTCCCGTACAATTTTATTGACAAACAGGCCTTGGGCTGGATTTAGCCTGTGACCATAAATTGCAAACCCCTGGTTTAGATGATATAATCGTATTACAAAGCTTTTTGGGACCTCCATGTGCATAGATAGGGATGGGTGACTATTTAGGGTGATGGGGTAAGAAGCCTGAAGTTCTGCTGGGGGAACCCTGGACTCCAGTACCCAGAGGCCTTTGCTCTACGTGCTGCTGGCCTTCCTCAGCAGAAGCCTCCGCCGGTCTGCCTGGGTGAGGAAGCCTGTCTGTGCCCCACACCCATGGGATGGGTGCCCTCCCCACGGGCTTTTTTCTGCCTCTCTGCCTTCTGATTATGTCTTGGATTCTTAAACCTCTCCAGAACAAAAAATTGGCTTGTATTACAAAAAGTGTCTTGGCCTCCCCACCCCAGAACTGCTGAGCGAGATACTGGAGGGTTGAGCCCACGTGTCTGGTGAAAAGCTCTGCAGGTGCCTCCAACCGACAGAGTGCGGAATCACAGCTCTCTGACAGGTGGCTGTTTTTCAGGGGGGGTTGGATTTACAATTCAGAGAGGTTGACACCTGGCAGCCAAGACGTGTTGTTCTAATATTTGAAAGACATTTCATAAATAAAGCCATTTATCTGCCTTGGAACACCGTATTAAAAAACAAGAGGGGAGAATTCAGGAAACAGAAGCCACTTCTGTTCAGAAAGTTCGATGCTGCTTGCAAAATTGTATGGATGGTAAGAAGAGAGTAAAGCAGGGAGTTACCATGAGATGTTTAGCTCCAGGGTCCAACCAGCCAGAGCTGCTGTCCCCAAGGTCAAGGGAAATAACACAGAAACAACAATTAGTGAGATGAACTCTGACTCGTACGATAGACAAACCGTACAGAACTGCGACACACAAGCAAACTCTCCAGTTTCAAGTCCTTCAGACCCAGATTTTCCGTGATAAGACGGCAGGCAAACTGATTTAACATAACGCCGCATAGATTCACGTGCCCTGTTGGTCCCGTCTCTTCCCGCAGTTCCCAATCCATTCAGGCTGCTCGCTAAGTCCTGCCCAACACCACCCTCAGTGTCTCCAGCCCTCCAGACCCTCCTGGTCCCTTCCCCTATTTCGCCCTTTTGAGACACCACTGAGACGTGTTCGAGTTTAATGAGCCGAACTTCACGCGGTCAGCAGGTTTTCCCCACCCACTTCAGGCAGAGGTGTCCGTAGTCAGGAAGCTGTGGCCACCACGGCGCCTGCCGCCCAGGAAGTCAGTGGCTTCGGAGCTGAGCGCGGGGTCCAGACACTGCCCAGGCTCAGCCCCCAGCCATCAGTGCTGCGGGAAAGGTGCCCCTCCCGTCTTCCGAAGGCTGTCTGCAGGCACCTTGTTGGCGGAAACTGAACTGCACCCAAATCCGCGAGGAGTCTGGGCTACGTTAGGGTTAGGGTTAGGGTTTAATATTCTGCCCCTGTGATCTGAGAGCACAGAGCACAGAAGGCCGTGGAAGCAGAAGCCAGTGTCCGTAGACAATATCTAACACAGGCTAGCTATCAATCATCTATCTATCTATCTGTGTATTGACACAGCATCTATCGATTTATCTATTGACCTATCATCTATCAGTCATCTATCCATCTACTGATAGATGGGTAGATGGATTGTTGATGTGTCATCTATCAATTATCGACCTACCATCTATCAATCTATCATCTACCAATCAATCTGTCATCTATCATTTATTTGTATATCAATCAATCATCTATCAATTTATCTATTGATATATCTTAAAAACATTTTTTTAACGCTTAATTATTTTTGAGACAGAGAGAGACAGAGCATGAACGGGGGAGGGTCAGAGAGAGGGAGACAGAGAATCCGAAGCAGGCTCCAGGCTCCGAGCTGTCAGCACAGAGCCCGACATGGGGCTCGAACTCACAGACCGTGAGATCATGACCTGAGCCGAGGTCGGACGCTCAACCAACTGAGCCACCCAGGAGCCCCGATATGTCATTTATCTATCACCTATCAGTCTGTCCATATCTATCCATCAATCAATCTATTGACCTATCATCTATCATTTTATCTACTGATCTATTATCTGTCTGTATCTGATCTCTCTACCTGGAGGTCATGTTGTAGATGGAAACAGCCGTGAATTAGAGACAGAAGACCTAAGTTGGCACCTTATTAGTTGTAACCTAGAAAAAAATTCACTTAGCCTTTAGACACTGGGCTTTTCCTCTATGTGTGAATATTATAATATTTTTTTCCTGGAATTTTTATGAGGATTAAATGACCTCAATTCAAAATGTGTGAAATGTCAACACTTCTTGAAATGTAGTAGAGGCTTTAGAAAACAGAAATAACATGAACGTATCATAGCACAATACATGCTGTATCACCCAATTATGAACAAATAACAGATCACTGGGATTACACACACTGTGGAAAAGATTATAAGAAACAGCCTCCTGCTTATCTCTTCCTTTCCTGTGAATATCGGGGCAGCATTTTCTTCTTGTTAATTACTCTGCATCTCATTGACATTTCTTAGAATTGGTATTCTCAAAGCAAGTGCCTTGGCTTGCTTTAAAACATTGTCATTCTGGGGCACCTGGGTGGCTCAGACAGTTAAGCTTCCAACTTCTGCTCAGGTCATGATCTCGCGGTTCGTGGGTTCAAGCCCCGCATTGGGCTCTGTGCTGACACCCTGGAGCCTGGAGCCTGCTTCAGATTCGGTTTCCCTCTTTCTTTGTCCCTCCCCACTCATGCTCTGTCTGTCTCTGTCTGTCTCTCTCTCTCTCTCTCTCTCTCTCTCTCTCAAAAATAAATAAATAAATAAATAAAATTAAAAAAAATTTAAAACATTGTCATTCCGCAGATGAGTTGTATATTTTAAGCAATACACTAAAACCACTTTTCAGCAGATGTACATATTTATTTTTTCAAAAACTCAGGTACATTATAAGCATATTATTACTCAATGATTATTCTTGATTGAGAGAATGCTCTGTGAGAAGCATAAGATGAGATTTCTGCTCATAAGACATGTCACTTCTTTACCATGTGTTACTAGGGAAAAATAATTTTTTGTCATATGGTTGAGTCTTGACTATATTTAAAAATTTCAAACTATGGGTAAAGTATTTGCCTTAGAGGCTCAGTGCAATTTACTTCTTTCTTCCCTTCTTTTCTTTTCTTTTCTTTTCTTTCTTTCTTTCTTTCTTTCTTTCTTTCTTTCTTTCTTTCTTATCCAGGTTAGTTAACATATAGTATAATATTGGTTTCAGGATTAGAACCTAGTGATTCATCACTTACATATGACACCCAGGTCTCATCCCAACAAGTACCCATAACCCATGTAGCCCATCCCCTACCCCCTCCCACCTCTCTCTATGAACCCTCAGTTTGTTCTTTGTATTTAAGAGTCTCGTGTGGTTTGCTTCCCTCTCTGTTTTATCTTATTTTGTCTTCCATTCCCCTATGTTCATCTGTTGTGTTTTTTAAATTCCACATATGAGTGATATCATATAATATTTATCTTTCTCTGACTTATTTCTCTTAGCATAACACACTCTAGTTCCATCCATGTTGTTGCAAATGGCAAGATTTCATTCTTTTTGATCACCAAGTAAAATTCCATTGTGTGTGTGTGTGTGTGTGTGTGTGTGTGTGTGTGTATATATGTATAGACCACATCTTCTTTACCCATTCATCAGTTGATGGACATTTGGGCTCTTTCCATACTTTGGCTGTTGTTGATAGTGCTGCTATAAACATGGGGGTACATGTGTCCCTTCGAATCAGCATTTTTGTATCCTTTGGATAAACACCTAGTAGTGCAATTGTTGGGTCATAGGGTAGTTCTATTTTTAATTTTTTGAGGAACCTCCATGCTTTTTTCCAGAGCGGCTGCACCAGTTTGCACTCCCACCAGCAGCGAAAAAGTGTTGAGGTTCAGAGTAATTTCAACAATGATTTTAATTCTCTGTGCACTGGCCCAGGGAAGTAGGTAGTTATCTGGGGAGAATTTTAGATTGGGGACCTGTAACTTGGTTCTAAAGGTCTGTCTGTGAAGACCTCATTCAGGGGAGCCATGCCCTACAGGCCCCTGGGAAATGGACTTTCAACGGTGACTCTGCATGTTGGAAGTGGTCATGGGACTGCTGGTCAAGCAGCCGGGTTCCCCGTCTGGTATTTGTCTTCTTTTCAGGAAGAGCTTTGGTAACAGCCACTTGTTGCCACCAAGGCCTACAGAATCCTTCATGTTGGGTGCAGGGTGTGTGTTTTAGGGTGGCAGTGACTGTTACGTTTATAAAAATCCCAATTCAAGGAAGGGAGAGGCTGCGCAAACCAGATTCTACCAGCCATTGGCCATGATTATGTGTCAGTTTTTATAAAGGGCTGAGTTCCTCTTTGGCATCTCTCTGAGTTGGAGGGGGTTTCTGTTCATGCTGGAGGGACTGTCATTCTCTTGTTTTCTGGAAGAGTGCAAACCACTCTCTTCTTTTAGTCTTTCTCCTTTATTGTCTTAAGAAATATACACCCGGTATGCGCAAACTAAGAGACACGTCACAGTTCATTCACAGGGCGCTAGCTGTAAGGACACCTCTGACCCAAACCTTACCCAGAGGCCAGACTTGCCTTGTTCTCTGCTTCTGTTCCCTCCTTTCTCCTACTGGCCCCTTAGCTGCCTCTTCATTGCATGTGTGTCGTCCCCTTGCTCCTTCTAATGTTTTTTCATGTGTATGTATGTTATGGGTTGAGCTGTGTTCCCCCCAAATTCCTGTATTGGAATTCTAATGCGCAGTACCTTGGAATGTGACTTCATTTGAAGATAGAGTCTCTACAGAGGTAATGAAGTTAAGATGAGATCATTAGGATGGATCCTAATGTAATAGGATCGAGGTCCTGGCACAAAGAAGAACTTGGAGACAGACATGCGTGGTGATATTGCCATGGGAAGATGAAATGGCCATCGAGGACCCAAGGACAGAGGCTGGGACAGATGCTCCTCCCACATTCTCCAGGAGAAAACAACCATCACAATGCCTTGGTCTTCAACTTCCAGCCTCCAGGAGTGTGAAACACTAAATTTCTGTTTAAGCCCCCCAGTGCGTGCTACAGCCCGAGGACGCTACTGCAAGAACAAATTCGGCTTTCTTTAAAGAAAAGATATGAAGAACAATGACTTCATCACTCATCACCATACTTGGCAGTAAGGAGAAGTATAAAATTTTGGGTCCCTGCTGTTTATCAGGAACTTCACATGTACTTTCTTCAATTCTAAGAGTACCTTGCAAAGCAAGTGCTCTGCTTGTAGGTTTCCAGGGAGAAACAGGTTTGGGAAAAGTCAGTAACTTGTCTGAGAGCACGTAGGACGTAACGGGTGGGCCAGGGTGCAGTCAACCCCGGGCCGTGCGATTCCAACACGTGGTCTGGTCCTCGGATGTCCGTCACAGCTTCACTGTATTCACACTAGTCCCTGATCCCACAGGAGGCCAAGGAAATAAAATCAGAGAAAATAATTTTTTTTTTTTTTATGAAATTTATTGACAAATTGGTTTCCATACAACACCCAGTGCTCATCCCAAAAGGTGCCCTCCTCAATACCCATCACCCACCCTCCCCTCCCTCCCACCCCCCATCAACCCTCAGTTTGTTCTCAGTTTTTAACAGTCTCTTAGTGGCAATGAGAAAAAATGAAATATGGCCCTTTGTAGCAACGTGGATGGAACTGGAGAGTGTAATGCTAAGTGAAATAAGCCATACAGAGAAAGACAGATACCATATGGTTTCACTCTTATGTGGATCCTGAGAAACTTAACAGGAACCCATGGGGGAGGGGAAGGAAAAAAAAAAAAAAGAGGTTAGAGTGGGAATAATTTTTTTTTTTATTAGTGAACAACTTTGAAGAGTTTTAAGAAGCTAAAACAAATAGCAAAGACGGGCCAAAAGGAGCTTGGAGACATATTTGATATGGAAGGGCTTAAATGTAAGCCGTGGGTTGCAGTTCCCTCCATGCAAGGAATCCAATAAGTATTTTCTCTTCTGAAAAGGCCCACTTTGCTGTTTCCTCGGGACGCGCTGCCAGGTGCCTGGGTGTTCGCGGGACTGATTCTGAGAGTAGACGCCCCGTACGTGCAAACAGCTAATGGTGCTTGGCACTGACCGGGGCCGGGTGGCATCGTGAACTTGCCCCCTGTGTTACACGTCTGACAGCTTTGGGAGCTCGTGGGGACCGGCACCAAGTCGTGGGCAGACATGGGATTTGGGCCCAGGCTGCACTCCCACCTCCTTGTGATCTCATATGGTCCCCGGCCTGACCCCCTGAGCTCAGGACCGACCTCGTGACGGTGGGGAACTCCTAGAAGCTTCTGCCTCACGGGCAGTCTTATCTTCTAGAAGCCAACTAATGGAGTTTTGGACAAAGGAACGTTCGGGGATGATGCCTGCACGGATGAATCAGAAAGTGCCAGAAAGTGCCTCAGCCTCCTTGTAATGTTGCAACTCCTTCTGAAGGTTTATCCCAGCCCTGATAGAAGGAGCCCACTCTGTTGTGTTCGGGGAGTCAGGGGTTTGGAAAGTATCCCCTGATCTCCTAATTCGTGCACGTAAGGATGACCTTGTAAGGCAAGCCCTCGGGTGTGGTCTGTGTCTGGACTCCCCAGGGAGCGGCTCTGGGCCTGGCCTTCCAGCCCCGGGGCAAATCCCGTGTCCTCCGGGAACCTCGGGGTTTCTTCCGCACCAGGAGATCTCGTGGCCTGGCCCACCGTGCCCACCTCACAGCTGAGCAGGCCCATGGGGTCGTGCCCATCAGTGGTTTTTTCGATTCAACAAAATTCGGGCTTTTTTTTTTTAAACTGTGAAGAGCTGCACAAGGGACTATTGTTAATGGGCCTGACCCTTCTTGCTCTGAGTCTCTCTTGCCAGGGCCTGTCAATATGCCCGCGGGGGCTGTGGGTCCTGAGGCTCCCTTGGCCGTGATTCCAAGCCAGGCTACTTGGCCTCTCCTTGGCAGTCAGCCAGGGCCCAGATCTGTGCCGCGGGGCACAAAGGACAGCTTTGCTTCAGTGAAGCTCTCGCTTGAAGAAGGGAGGGTATGTGGGCAGTCCCACCTGGGCTCCTCTGAAGGACGACGCGTACCTGGGGGTTTTAGTTTTAAAGAAGTGAAAAAACCTCTCACAAACCGAAGCTAATTTTATAACCGTGTTATAGGTACATATATATCTCGGGGCGCCTGGGGGGCTCCATCGGTTGCGCGTCCGACTTTGGCTCAGGTCACGATCTCACAGTTCGTGAGTTCGAGCCCCATGTCGGGCTGCCTGCTGTCAGCACAGAGCCTGCTTCGGATCCTCTCTCCTTCTCTCTCTGCCCCCAGCCCCCCCACTCTCTCTCTCTCAAAAGTAAAAACATTAAAAAAAATAATATATATCTGAATTCACCGTGAAACAATTCTTAAAAATATATATCCGTATATTATAAAATATATATCTACATGTAAAAAAATATATTTCATCATCATCTGGTGTGTTTGTTCCATCTGGAAATCTGTTTCTGGCTTTAATCTGTTTGGGCTACTTAGGTTTTCTGCTTTTTAAAATTTTCTATCTATGGATTTTTTTTTTCTGAATAACGAACCCAATTGATATAAAATTAAAAAAATGGAAATGTGTGGGTTTGACTTATGTATTATTTGGGAATCAAACCACAGGCATGCACACGACAGATTCTTACTCTACTCTGAACCCCCCACGTCCTGCACCTGGTACCTCATCAATGCCCCGAGTCATACTAAAGTACGTACTTTCTCTTTCTAGAATTTTGTAATTGTTCACGATTTGAAATGAGGATGTTTGTTTTAGCAGAAGCTCCGACTTGCCATTAGACGTAAACCGGCTGGTCGTCCAGTGTTCTGTAGTTTTATTTATTTGTTTTGGTTTTCATTAAATGCTGCTGTATAAGAAAATGTTTGACATCAGATTTGCACGATTTCAGCAGATTTTAACCAGCCAGAAGAAAAATAACTCATGCATAAAGCTTTCTAAGTCCAAAGAAAACGCCGAGAGCGCTCGCTTTGGGCACTTGAAGCGGCAAAGCAAACCAAAAGCTATTTAGTCTGATGTGTGTGTGGCGGGGCAGGGAGAGGGGATTAATGGAATACTCAGATGGATTATAAAAAGCAAGGCATTAAGTATTGGAAAGGTCTAGCAATCGGTGCTCAAAAGTAAATGGTGAAGTCCTTTTGCTCTAAGCCGGCGAGAGACCCACCAGCGCTTGTGGGGGAGACCACCCAGGAGCCGCAGACAGAGGGACTGGCGGCAGGGCCGGGGCACAGGCGTTGCAAAGGCACCACAGGGGCCGTCTTCGCGTCCCCCGTGCGTTGAGAGACACAGCCACGTTCGTAGGTCTGCTCTGTCTACCCGGTGTGCCCCGTTTCCCCCCGGACAACTTTCTGCCTAGAGGCGGGAGAAAGCTTTGTCCCTCAGCTTACCCACTGCGGTAGTTCGAACCCAGGCCAGGACCTTCACGAGGATTCGGAGAAGGTGTGTTAAATATGAACCTCATCATATTTGACTTTTCAAGAAGAGACAGCCATACTAATTATTAACCGATTATTATTACTCAGATTACTAGTTACCTGTAATTATTTTTATTATAATTAATTATTCATTGTTTAATATGATGTTGATAGTATGTTCTGTATTAACTTTAGACGATGCACAAATATATATTGTATGATTAAATTCGTATGTTGATGTATCATATGTCACATATATTGATGTTATAGATACTAGTAATACATATTACTAGTCCTAATATCATATTACATATTACATACATACTACATATTATAGCCTAATATTATCTCTGTTCTGTATATCACAGTAACACATACATTAGAGTTGATGATTATTATTGTCCAGTGCTTCATAATTGTTAACTATCATGACTATGAGTCTTATTACTAATAGGATTAATTGTAAGTGTGTCCCTACTTAAGAAACCCTGATAACGATTTGCGAGAGAGCTGACGTTGCCCTTGAGATGACTTTTTTTTTTTTCAACGTTTATTTATTTTTGGGACAGAGAGAGACAGAGCATGAACGGGGGAGGGGCAGAGAGAGAGGGACACACAGAATCGGAAACAGGCTCCAGGCTCCGAGCCATCAGCCCAGAGCCCGACGCGGGGCTCGAACTCACGGACCGCGAGATCGTGACCTGGCTGAAGTCGGACGCTTAACCGACTGCGCCACCCAGGCGCCCCTGAGATGACTTTTTAAACCTGGTCTCCTCTGCTGCTCCCTGCATCTACGGGTCCTCGGCGCTCACGGAACCGGCAGGAAGAGAACACAAATGGCACCCGGCTGAAATAACGCCTCTGACGCCAATTACAGGTCCACCGCATGCTAGCGGAAATCCTCTTCGGAATCACAAAAACAGACCGTATGAAAATACAACTCAATTCGGTAAAAAGATTCACAAGTACCATCCTTATGGACTGTCCATACTCTGTGCCGCGGGACGGGGAGCCCTGAAACGCCCAGCCTGGTCCCTGGCGTGGCCGTGCTCCTGCCGTGGGACCTGTGACACCTTCAGCCCCACTCACCTCCCAGCGCTGTTTCCAGCTCCACGTGGCACCATGGTTGTACCCACGTCCCCGCTGCAGCACTTGATGCAAACCTGGGAAGCGTGTGCGTGTCATGTATCCTATCTATCACCTGATACTGGATCACAGGGAAAGAATCCCAGGAAGACAGGTAGAAATGCCTCTTTGGCTTAACCCTCACAACTCTCTTCTCTCCAACAAAAATAATGCCTGCTATCATCCTCAAGTAAAAATTACTATGTTATCCTTAAGTAGAAGTTGTTTTTGATAAGAAATTCAGATTTTTAAATTGTCCCATCAAATTTACATAGATTCCTCACTACCATATGAGGTCACAGCCCCACGGGTCCATACATCCCAATAACCCTTCCTGGGCCCTCCCTGCGGGCCGTGGGCATTGACAGCACCAGGAACCTCCAGGAGGCGTCTTTGACTCTAAGAGGAATTTCTGCCTTACTATATGGAATCATAGATATTACTCAAAATTTATCTGGAAACAATTACAGGAATAAAAAAACTGGGTGGACCCACCCAACATCTTTATCTACAGCCGGCAAATGAAATGATTATTTAAGTACTTGCAGGCCCAAAGCCTCTTCCTATAGAAATGCCTATGGTGAAAGTGATGTCAGAGCTTGAATATTCAAGAAGAGAAAATGACCCTGGAACCTCCTTGCCGACTTGTAGACTAATTAGCCGGAGACTTTGTAATTTTGTGAAAATACATTTTCCCTCTGAGGCATGAAATAGAGAGAAAAATTAGGTGTGAACTATTAACCTTTCTTGCATGGGTCTTAGGTTCCGGGCTCCGTACTGGTCATTGCACACCACCTGCGCCATCATCAGGGTTAGGAAACAAACATGGCGCCCGTGGTGGTGGCGGAAGGTCAGGGAAGGGAGGCCTGGCCTCGGGGCATGGCCCTCCCACCCGGTGGTGCTGCTTCATTCTTCAATTTAAATTATTCTCATGTTTAATAAAAACAATAAGAACTCAATTTTATATGCTAGGCTTTCCGCCCAAATGGATGGAATCTAGTGGAACCATTTCTATTCTCACAGAACCATTTCTTAACAAGTGAATTCTGTACCTCAACACGGAAAGCCCCTCCTTCTCACTGCACAGAGAATTTTAATTATTACTCCAAGATGGCTACGAGAAGGGAGAACAATTGAAAGGAAACGCTGATGTCAGTTGAAAAAAGGAAACGTTGGAATTTTAAAAGGAAAATGTAACGATTTAACCCCCAACGTGGTAAATCGTCGAGCACATCTGTGACAGTCACCATCCCCCACAAGATAACTGAGAAGAACACCATAGGGTGGAAAGTGGGTTTCTATGCACAGTAAATTGGTAAAAACTATGCAGCAGTTTGACATAAAAAGTATGTCCATCCACTAATAAGTTATTCATATATGAACGGTGTTCTGAAGTTTTATGTCATCTTGATAAATTATAATATCGCCTCCCAAGTCCATGTGCCTAGATAATAATCTTTAACCATATAATTAAAACCTTTCCTTGGCTTTTACTTCTATTTTCTGTATGTAATTCTGTATTCAATTATTATGATTTGAATAAAGGAAGCCATTCCCCTGGTATACTACTTTGCAAAAATTCGAACTACTTGAGAGTTAAGAAATATGAGCATATTAAATTTTTAGGAAAATCTTCCTGTAATGGGTGTAGCTAGAGATACAGGTGCCTGACATCTGAACGAACCCAGCAAGGCTGGGGCTGGATGGCAAAGGGCCAGCAGAGGCCCGTAGAGTCTGGATTTGGTGTGATGGACAAGAGGGTCTATTGACTGTTTTTCAGCTGGGATGCGATATGACCAGATTCATCCTATGAATTTGAATCAGTGACCCGGGGACTGTGCCCGTGACTGGCCTGAACGGAGAGGATTGAAAACAACACCTGTCAGCAGTCGGCAGGTCATCCCGTGAAGACAGTGACGCCACTGACTGAGCGCTGGTGCAGCGGGGAGTAAGACCCAAGGTCCAGAGTGAGGTCATAAGCCGCGTTAATGGAGTTGGTGGTCAACGGGATGGGGATTATGAGGGACAAGTCCAGGGTGACATCCGAGGCGTTGGGCTCATGCAGCCGGTGGTCATAAAGGCCTGGAGTGAAGCCAGTGCAGGTGCCCCACCTTTGTACTTGGAGCCGCCTGGCCTCTGAGCTCGATTTCCTTCTGTCTCAACCTCCAGTAATCTCGAACAGAGCAGTGCAGGCCCGTTATCATGGCTTCGGATCAGTTTTCCATAAGAATAAAAGGCAAACAAATCAATAACTCCTGAACAAGTTGGATATGCAAATATTTGGAAGGGTGGTTATTAAAACCCGTAATTCAGTCTCTGCAGTCTGTCATGGTCTTTATTAAAGAAGTTTCTCAATTCCTCAGCCTGTGTATATATAATGTGAGATAGGAGGTAATGATATTCATTGCAAGCTCTGGGAACATTCCCCTTCATTTGAAGGATATAAACAATGAATATTTATATTTTAAAGAAAAGGATGAGTTATGCTATATTACTTTTCAATAATTTTATATGAATTCAATAAACAGATTATGAATATCATAAATCCCAGTTTATTAAACTAATGATATCTGCTGGCTAAAGGGACAGGTTGTTCAATCAAATAAGGAAAATACCAAAGTTTGATATATAACACCTTTTTCATCGATCATGGCTTTCTACTTGCACTGACATCTGTGGACCTAATGCGATGATCTTCCATCTGGAGCACGAAGACACAAGGGGAAAGCCGTCGAGCAGGCGTCTGCCAGCTCACGGGCACGCCCAACGGGGAGGTAATTAGCCAGGACCTGGAAGACCGTATTCCTCGCCAAATTCTGCATCGGGGGTCTGGAGGGGAGATGTTCGGGGTTCACAGGCCTCATTTTCCTCCCCTGCAACACGTTCACACTCTTAGAGTTCTGTGTTTTTAGGAAGGGTCTGCACGGCAGTGTATCTCCATTTCCCACGGCCCATCTCCACGCAGTCCGAGGAGTCCTGGGGGTTAAGGTTCTAACACACGAATTGCTGTAACGGACACAATTCAACCCATAACAGTCTGTTAAAGATTTCTGATCTCACAGCTGGTTAAGAATGTGTCCTCAGTCTTTCAAATGTCTTTACGTGTTTAACAAAATATATGACCTCCCTTTTTCTTATTAAAAAATTATTTTATTGTGGTAAGAACACTTCCCGTGAGATCCACCCTCTAAACAGAGTTTTCAGGGCAGAGTGCAGTGTGGTTAACTGTGGCCACACAGTATTGTTAACTGTGGCTGCAAGATGGTGTGGCAGAAAGTCTGGAACTCACTCATCTTGCATAACTGAAACTTTATGCCCGTTGAACAACACCTCCATGATTCCTTCTCCTCCTGCCCCCCACAGCCACCATTGCATTCTCTGCTTCTAAGAGCTCGACAGCTTTAGTGACCTCGTGTGCAGTTTTTTCCCTTCAGTGGCTGGCTTATTTCACTTAGCATAATGTCCTCAAGATCCCTCAATGTTGTCCCACATGGCAGGAATTCCTTTTTTTTTTTTAATAGGCTAAATACTGTTCCAATATTCCAATATCCCCCCCCCCCCACACACACACAATGTCTTCTTTATTCATGAGTCCACTGATGGGCACTTGGTTTGTTTCCACGTCTTGGCTGATGTGAATAGTGCGACATTGAACACAAGAGTGCTAATATTTCTTCAAAATCCTGATTGTGATTCTTTCGGATAAATATCTAGAAGTTGGGTTGCTGGGTCCCGTGGTACTTCTGTTTTTAATTTTTTAAGGAACCCCACCCTGTTTTCCATAGCACTTTCACTAGCCGGCATTCAAGGGTTCCAATTTCTTCACACCCTTACCGACACTTACGGCCTTTGTTTTGTTTTTTGACAATAGTCCTTCTACCAGGTGAGGCATGAACTCTTATTGTGGTTTTGATTTGCATTTCTCTGGTGATGCATGATGTCGAGCATCGTCTCATGTACCTGTCGGCCATCTGCAGAGACTTGTAAGTTCAAAAGGGTAGGGGCGCCTGGGTGGCTCAGTCGGTAGAGTGTCCGGCTTCGGCTCAGGACATGATCTCACGGTTTGTGGGTTCAAGCCCCGCGTCGGGCTCTGTGTTGACAGCTCGGAGCCGGGAACCTGCTTCGGAGTCTGTGTCTCCCTCTCTCTCTGCCCCTCCCCCACTCACGCTCTGTCTCTTCCTCTGAAAAAAGTAAAAATAAAAAAAATAAAACACATCAAAGAATTTGCAAGAAGGGCCTATAAAATATTGTGTCTGTTGCAACCCTATTTCTGTAAGAGTATGTGTGTGAACATACAAATCTGCGTGGGGAGATGCATATTGGGATACCTACGGAGGTTGTATCTGGCATTGTATTTAAAAATTTTTCTTTTTGCTTGCCTCTGTTTTTTTCTACAGTGAGAATGTGTTGTTTTTGTAATAAGACAGAGAGGTATAGATGTCTTCTCTCCTTCCACCTTTAACTACTTTCCTCTGCGTAGGAAGTCTCAGGCACAGTAAGGTTGTCGTTAGCGCACCTGTAACATGGCAACCACAGTGTATGTCCTACTTGTCGTGCTCAGCTCGGAGGTGCCGTAAAATGGTGTTTGCTTCACATTTCTTGACTCGGCAAAAAATTATGCTATGGAGCTTGTGGCCCAGCAAGTGGGTGGCCAAGTGATGTCGACGCTGTGGCGATAACCCCTAGGAGGGGGGAGCGTGTACTCTCTTGGTCAAGTTCATTTTTTTCTTCCTTTACGAAAATGCTACTTGGGTCGACAGGCGTATTTCCTCAGCAGAAAGAGAATACGAGATAAGAGAGTGCTCTGACGTGGCTGGGGAATAACATCACGTCGTAAATCTGATTTAACTGACGAGACTTCGAAAGTGTTAAACAAAGAGCAGAACGAGAGCCCACTAAGGAGTGTGGGGTGCGCTGGCTCTACAGAACCCAACAGAACTGCTATTTGTGATCGAACGCCCGATTACATGACTGGCGCGCAGCCAAACACCAGGTCGTGAGTGTGTAGAGACCTGGAGTTACAGAGAATGTCTCCAGTGGCTGTTCTCTTCTGTTCCAACTGGATGTCCCGACTCTTCCCTCCCTCGGTTTCTCACCTCCTTAGACGCGACCCACCGGTCTCCTCCATCTGACACCTCGAGGGGAACCGTGTGGAATTCTTCACCTGGAAGATGAAATAGCTCACGAATCTGCACAGACTCATCTGTTGCCTTCCTCTTTGTCTGATTCCTTCATCTCATTATGTGGCTTTAAGGAATACCCAGCACAGCCGTCCTCTGCCACCACCAGAGGGCTAGACTTCGTGGGCCAGTTGTTAGCAGAAACCGGACAGGGGCCCGGTATGGGCACACGTTTCTTTTACCGACTCTAGTAAAAACACACACCTAATCTTTCACTCAGAAAACATTTTGTAGGGCACAGGAAATCCTTTGTCTGAAAACTCGAATATTTTTCCACTCCATTCTGTCCATGATGAGTGACTATCATCATAGTTGCATAGATAATAGGAGGACTTTAAATTATTTTTTAAAAGTGTTTATTTTTGATGGGGCGCCTGGGTGGCGCAGTCGGTTAAGCGTCCGACTTCAGCCAGGTCACGATCTCGCGGTCCGGGAGTTCGAGCCCCGCGTCGGGCTCTGGGCTGACGGCTCAGAGCCTGGAGCCTGTTTCCGATTCTGTGTCTCCCTCTCTCTCTGCCCCTCCCCCGTTCATGCTCTGTCTCTCTCTGTCCCAAAAATAAATAAACGTTGAAAAAAAAATTAAAAAAAAAAAAGTGTTTATTTTTGAGACACACAGAGAGAGAGAGAGGGGCAGAGAGAGATACGGGGGGATCTGAAGTAGGCTCCGTGTTGACAGCAGAGAGCCCTAGGCGGGGCTCAAACTCACAAACCGTGAGATCGTGACCCGAGCTGAAGTTGGACACTTAACTGACTGAGCCACCCAGGTGCCCCTGAAGTACTTAACAGTTTGCAAAGTACATTTAATGTATGCTCCTTAATTGGGGGCTGATGGCCACCCTTGTTTTATCATCTACCCCTGAGTTTTTCTCTTTTACTAGTGGGGAAAATGGGACCCATACTCTTAGGGACACTGTAAAAAGTTTATTTTCAGCACTCCATCCCCTGCAACTAATAACCCTAGTTCTCAAAAACTGCCAGCTCTCCATTTACAGTCTGGGAAGCTATTGTAAGATGGCCAAATATTTCAGGGTTCGGTCTTGAACTCAAGACTTCAAACTATTTTCTAAGTGATGTCAGCTATAGCAGGAACTGTTCGGCTGTCTCAGTGTGGGTATGCCGACGGCATTTACGAACGAAATCAGAAGCATAGCTTTCAGCGGCAAATTTCCTATTGATAACCACCCTTGTGTTTTTTCTTTCAGCTTTTAGGTATTTGTATCACTCTTACTTAATCTCTCCCAATAACTGGGTGTATTTATTCCTTACGTGGAGATGAGAAAAATCCGCTCACGTGGCAGTCACGTTTGAGAACCTCTGCGGTGGAGATACTGAGCTCCGGAACCCCCTGGGAAAGGGGTGGGCGTTTAGACAGGCCCATTACACGTATGTCACTTCCTGGCGCTGAAAAATCGCATCTAGAGGGTCCACATACATGCTGAACAGCCCGGGAGATAAGCGAGGCCTCTGGGGTATTCTGCATATTAAACCCCTTGTCAACGACGGCCATTTATTGATGTGTGTGAAATGTTTTGGAGCTGGAAAGGGCTGTTACAGGAAGTGTCAAGTCTTATTATTATAAAATTCCACGAGGGCTTTGCCAGAACATGTGCCTATGACTTTTCTTTTTTTCCCCCCTGTGAATAATGTATTTTTAATAAAAAATTTTAACTCCCCGCAATAAGGATAATATTATTATTACTTAGCAAAAACATTGGAGAACTTCTTCCCTTGAGCCAATTGTATCAGTTCAGGAGCCTGTGAGATCTGTATCTTACACAGAGGGGTGTTCAGCTGGCCTTACATTCCTTTATTCATTGAATAAGACAAAAGCTTTATTTGTGAACTAAGGTATCACTTGGAATTGGCCAGTATTTCACACAAAATGCAATGATCCGTTCAGTTCACAGTCCAGATATAATATGCTGTCTGAAAATTGTCGTGTGTGGGTCATCTCCGTATCGGCCAATCAACATACCCGTTTTCATGCAATGCTTGGCATTTGGTATTTTGTTGTCCACATTGATTATGATGACCTTCAAAAGAAATCGCATGTAAAAGCTATCAGGATAAACATTGAGTTCATCATCTGGAGATGAGATGGTGTTTGTAAAAGCCCAAAATAGATCTGCCTTCTGAATATTTTACAGACTTAAAGTGGGCGGGTGTAGAGGAATGAGCTAGAGAGCTAGGCATTCGTGTCCGCTGATAAGTGACTCCTCACAGAGTTACAGGGTTTCGCCGTTTTCTGGGATGGTCACGGCTACGCCGGATTCTGAGTCGACCCAAGTGCGTTGCCGAGTCCGTGGCTGTGTTATGTGGATGGAAGGGGAAAGGGGTTGGCTGGCCTGTTTGTTTCCCCAAGTCACTTCTAGGAAACACAGGAGACATGCTGGTGGGGACCTTTTCAAGAATTCATTTTCAGCTTTCCCATTCCTGGAATCTCAAAACTGTCCTCACCGGTCTTCAACCCACAGCCCCACACAGTGTCTAATGTGCAGGGTGGCACCTAGGTGGCATCTAAATGCTTGATGATAAAAACACACAACTTGGGAAGTGACTGAGTAGGTAAAGTTACCCCCGCCAAAATACTGTTAGTTTTTAAGCTGGTGTGTAGTCGCAGGGGAGGAAAACCGTGGTCACATATCTTATTAATGCCAGGTGGGAGTGTCAGATATAGTAATGAGGGTCCTGACAAGCTCTCAGGGTGGCGTGCTTCTCTCTTCCCAGGAGCAGCTCCTGCGAACTGGTTCCCTTTCCCCATCGCCTTCTTGGTTTGGCTTTTAGGGAAGCCTGTCTTCCAGCTGCACCCCCTTTCCAACACGAGGCCATCCGTTCTGGACCCATTCAACCCTGAAGCATGCTTGCTCCTTGCACGGAGGTCCCTTCTGTGGGCTCCCAGTACGGGAGCTGGGCTGGAAGGGTGGGCTCTTATACTCTTAGTGTTCTGTCCTTTTCAATGCACGCGTCTTTCTGATGTTGGTAGGTATTGCTTCATCCTCGAGTGGAGGCGGTGGACAATGATGGTGAGCCTAGCATGTTATGTTTGCCCCAAGTCTCATGTCTGACCTCGTTTAATGTGGGCAAACAGTAGACTTGAAAATGTGTCATGGCACCAACACAATAGAAGTTTGTTCCTCACTAATGCCTCATGGCGTCGTCTGGGAGCGCCGGCTGATGGAGGGCCCGCCGTCTTCAACATGAGGTTTCCCGGTTTGCTCTGGGGTCCATCTCCCATCACCTCCCTTAGAGAGTGAACAAGCATGGAGGGGGAGGGTGGGCTGTTCTTACGGGACAGGTCTGGAAGAGGTATGTTCATGTCACCTCCACCCACGTCTTGTGGCTCAGAATGAGTCGCATGGTCTACCTCGCCTGCGGGAGGCGGGGACGGAGCCAGGCCATGCGGCCGGAAAGAGGGAGGAGGGGATGGTCTTGGGGAATGAGAGATGTCTTGACCACACTACTTCCCAGGTCTGTGAGGCAGCATAAATGAGCCCATCGATGTAACACTTAGAACGCTCTCTGGTAAAAGTGAGCACTCGCTGTCAGTTATCACTATGTTTTATTATGATAGTAGTAAGCCCGGTGTTTAAAGATTGCCATTCTCTTCTGGTGGATAAGGAGACAGGCTCCAAGAGACTGAAATCCTCATGTCAGGCAACTAGTACGAGATGAATTTGGGACTGAACCCATGATCTTTTTCACTAAGCGTCACTGTTTTGGGGTTGATATTCCCATCGTGTTTGCTGTGAGATCGACTCCTTTCGGGGCCCAAAAGACCAGGAAGACAAATAAAATCAAACTCTTAACTCATGTTGTGAAAGTAAATCTCAAAATATTTTAATTTGCTTTCCAATAAAAGGGGGGAAATGCTCACCTATGTGAAAACCAAAGGAGGTTTAGAAGTCTATTCTCTCTGTCCAAGTTCAAAATCGCTAGCAGTGTTTCTAACGTGCTTAGCACGTTCCCTGGTGCCCAGTGAGAGAGCACCTGGTGCCATTTAGGGCCCATTCTTGTCTCTTTGTAAAGTGAGTTTTACTGACATGATGCTCATCAACACAAATAACGCAGGAACTTTTGCCCAAAGGCAGCGAACATTTTCTCTAATGTTTAATAGGCACCCCTTCTCTCTGCACGCTGTAGCCGCTTTGGGGTACGCTCAGTCTTCACGCTTGTGCACCCCATTGCCACGTTCCTTATGACCCTGCGCAAGCTCTCCTCCCGTTGCCAGCCGGATACAAACAGTACACGGTGCATGGGACTGGCTTCCTCCCTCTCAGCCTCTCAGATGGACTCCTGTGTATATTCTGGGTTTTGTGTTTTGGTTTTTTTTCCCCCTAAGCCTTTTATAGGAACAACTGTCTTTATTGCATTTTACATACGTATTATCATATCAAGTTCTCAGGATGTACGCTTGTTGACAAGGAAATATGTGTTACTTGATGAAAGTTGACAACTGTGGGAAAACGTGTTTTCCTTTGTCTTGTAGGCATGTCATGTTCTCCGTGCACTCTGTTTTGGAGGACGGCTTGCTTCGTGGCAGGCCTACATAGCCAGTGATGGTGTTGACTTTGGAGGCATATCAGTGTAACCCGAAGGTCTATTGTGGCTGAGAGTCCTGGCTGCCCAGGGAGCTGACAGGACCTCACTGGCCACCCATTTACAGGACCCTGGGGCTCCCCAACACGGGTCAGAAGCTCAGTGTGGAGTCTTAAGCCTGGGGCTTAAGGAGTAGACTGGTGCCCTAGATGTGACAACCCCTGCTGGGATTATTGGGGTCATGGATTGACAGTGTCCCTCGGGTCCCTCTGGGAAGTCAGAGACGGGGCTTGGTTAGGTAAATTATATTTACACACAGTTATTTATATTAGGTATGGTCATGAACATGGACCCTCCTAGAAAGCATTGTTTTATTTTCCAGAGTTAGTTTTAAAGAAAATGAGTAATGGTTGCTCAGGCAACTTTGGTTTCTGCCAAAGTGGCACAAGGAACTTAGATGGGGTCCCTGGGGAGTGAGGAATCCTGAAATCCATTCATTTTGCTAAACCTTCAAGAACTTGCAGAACTGTTATGGAGAGACTGGTGAACTGTCTTCCGCTGAGATGGAAATAAAAACACACAGCATGGTATTAGCCGTTTCACGCTAATTAGCGTTTCATGTAGGTGAGCCTCATACCCCACGCGTCGGTCAATGGCACGCACATTCTTTTTTATTTAAAAAAATTTTTTTATGTTTTTATTTTATTTTTGAGAGAGAGAACGACGGCACAGCAGGGCAGGGGCAGAGAGAGAGGGAGACCCAGAATCCGAGGCAGGCTCCAGGCTCCGAGCCGTCGGCGCAGAGCCCGACGCGGGGCTCGAACCCACAGACCGCGAGATCATGACCTGAGCCGAAGTCGGTCACCCAACCGACTAAGCCACCCAGTTGCCCCAAATGTGTGACCATTCTTATCTGATACGTAAACCTTCGGAGATGGGCAGGGCACGTGTCCACCGCAACAGATGACGTCAAAGGAGGGTACGTGGTAAGTGTGGCACCTCCCATCTCCGCCTTCACATCCGGGATTCTAATCGGCACCAAACTTGCGTGGCTCTAACAGATACTAAGCTTCAGGGTGTTGAGCCACACAGTGTTGTGTGCCCCGAAGGACACCAGAGATCACTCAGGTATGCTGGAAAATCTTGTTGAAAAGAAGGGCACAACTCTGGGTGCCTTTAAAGTCATTTTTCAGTCCCATGATTACTTGAAGTTATATTTATCAAGCATATTTTATGGGATTCTCTGATTATATCTGCAAATATAGCATATATTCATAGTTAAGTAGCAAATAGAGTCATCGTCTATACTATATTAATTTAATCAGAAAAAGAATTGGCTTTACCCTTGAAGATACTTATGTAAAAAACAAAAACAGGTAGTAATAAAAAAAAAAAAAAAAGACTTCTTACTACAGGCCAGCCAACAAAGCTGCTTTGTGGAGAAACTATACCCACTTTGCAAAGAAGGAAATGGAGGCTCAGTCCAATTTGCTAACTTGGTCATGGTCACTTAGTAAGAGGGGCCACATCCACACACAAGCTTGTCTGAACCCCAAGTTTGTCCCCCACACCCCACATCCCCCTGCCACCACTGTATCGTTCCTCTTGCCCCCTAATCCATGGTGACTCCCTATTGCCTCTGCCCACGCTCTCAGCCAGTCCCTCAGCTTTCTCAGGCTTGTTCTTTGGGGTCTGGAGCGAAATTAGACAAAGACAGAGACTGATTTAACAGACTGTTTCTTCAGGAATGTTAGAATGTAATTGTCTTTTGTAGCCAGAGGGCTAACCAAAAGTCAGAGATTTTGGTCGCTCAAAGACGTAGATTCTTGGCCGGTGTAGATCATTAGAAACTTTATGGGTAGGGTATTATACAATAGTAGGTGTTCGCAGTATGTAGTACAAAATACATAATGTTTATGCGGGCAGTCTTCTGATTTCAGGTTTTTTCCAACATAGTACCAACAATTACTATCTACATTGTACCCGTATCTAAATCTATTTGTGTATGTATATATATATCCATTAATCTATCCATCTCTCTTTCTCCTTTCTACCCATTTACATCTATCTATATATCTATCATATCTCTCTCTCTCTCTCTCTATCATCTATCATCTATCATCTATCTATCATCTATCTATCTATCTATCTATCTATCTACTATCTGTCTATCGCCATGTATCTGTCCATCTGTCTATCTGTCCTTCTGTTTGTCATCTCTCTGATGGGGTTTATGCATCCCAAGGGCAGCATGGTCATGAGAGATGGGAGAAACCTATCGTCCCTGCAACTGCCCCCTTTGCTTGGCCTGTTGCCTCCTGGATTTCCATAAGCTCTGGCATCGTATGACCCGGGTTTCCCATTGACTGGACTGTGAGGGCTTCACTCAACATCGAAATGCTTGGGTCCCTGCACCACATCCACATGGACGACAGCTAAGGAAATGGAAAGTGTGTTTTAAAACAGGTCGTTGGGCTTTAGAATTGCTTATTTAAGGAGCTGCTCTGGTAACTCTGGGTCTCTGATGATTTTGGGAAAGAAGGCCCAAATGGATCCCAATCCCAGTTGAGTGAACCCAACCTGGCACATTGAGGCCAGGTTCTTCTTACTGGTTTCCAAGGCCCCGACTTTTGTGGTCTCAAGCTTCTGGCCCAGCTTGACTTCCCAGCACCCCCCGCCCCCGACAATCTTGTTCGTTCATTACACACTCGTAGCACCTGCATAAGGGTCTCAGCAGGGCACGTCCCTCCACCCGATGGGACAGTGCAGGTGTTTAGAGCTCCACCTCGTTCACAAGACGTGCACACGCGTTGCATCCAATGTAGGCACGGTCAGCCATAGGCGGGCTCCTGGAGGCCCCCCAAAGCCATGGGACGAAGCCTGCTGAGCACAGAGAGAGACAGGTAACCGCTGCTCAGTGACAAGTGCCTCACCAGACGGTGTGAACAGTTTCGAAAGATCACAGAAAATGGAGCTCCTGATGCTGCCTTGGGGAGTCAGGCCTCTCAAGGAAAGTCGCTTTTGAAACGGGTCCTAATGGGCGGAAAAGAGCGCGTCAGGTAGCGGGACAGCGAGTTGCGGAGTCCAGGCGGAGGAAGGTTGGGCAGTTCCTGCTGCTGGGGTGTGGGCGTGAGTGGGGACAGGCGTGGGGAAAGCAGACCCAGAGGCCCAGTGTCTCCTTCGGGACTAAGGAGCTTGGGTTTCTTCTGTGTGTGATGGGGAGTCTAGAAGTGCGAAGAAGCAACATGATAAAATGTGTCTTGAAGGACATTTCTGGCATTAGTGCGAGGGTGAATTAAGACACTAAAACTTTGGGGCAGTTAAAACGGGGAGAAGGGGGTAAGGCCATGAGGTGGCAGTGAGCACAGGGTGGGGGCAGGCCAGGGGATGCTCCTGAAGGGCGGGGGCCAGGGCTGTTGTGCTTGGGTGCGCAAGGTGGCTCGGTGCCTGAGGCTGGTCGGGTTCCTCGGTGTGTGGGATGTGGCTGCACTGGGGTGCTAATTAAGGGATCCGGAGGGGCCGTTTGGGAGTATGTGGAGAGGTGCCTTTGTTTTGTACGTGTTGAGTTTGAGGCAATGGCGGGCCGTTCTCATAAGGACGCCCGGAGCAGTCACGTGCACGCGGTGGGAGCTGCGGGGAGGGTCCGCTGTCAGGCCGAGAGGGTGGGCATCATTCACCTAAGACAGCAGTGATGGTTCCTCTAGTCTCCACTCGCCAGGACACTTTCTCAGACCCCAGCCCATCCTGACGGCTCTCCAGTTGTACCTGTTGAGTACTGACAATGCTAATGCGTACTATCATGATATTTCCTTCATTCTCTCTTGAAAGCCCGGTGACTTGGAATCACACCTCAAAGTCAAAGCCTGGGTTTCTTTTCTTCTGTTTGCACCTGTGTTAGGATTCAGTAGCTGGATGACGACGGGCTGTGTACCTCGGCTCTTCCACCTAGAGTTTCCTGGCCCACAAAGTGGGAATAGTAGTCCTTTCTCAGGGTCGTTATGGGAACCAAGGGGAGCAGCGGTCATAACGCTCTGTATGTCAAACAGGTTGTGAGCCCTCAATTAATATTAGCTATTATTTTTATTTCCCCCAATACTTAGATTCTCTCGGGTTAAAAAGAACATAGTCCCGATGATTACTGAGAGTCTCATGGTGACTTTTATGTTGCGATGTTTTCTTCAAAAAGACAAGTGTTTCCTGAGTCCTTTCTGTGTGCTCCGGTCTTAATTGGGGATCTGAAGATATGTCGTCACCTTGGGTCTTTTCCCTGTCTAAAAGCGGAATGGCACTGGGGATTGTGCAGACCTAAAACGGCAATAGTGTAACAACCAATGACTCAAATACCTTTACTAGTGATGGGAATGTGGTTTGTCCTTATGACTGTGTGTCTGAATTATTTATTTTCCTGGGGGTGGGAAGGGCAATGTGATTGTACCATGTGGTGGGTTATACTGGGCACGGCACAGGCTCGGCCATGGGGATCTATACATCCCCCCTCTTACTCGTAGCTTTAGGAGAGAGGAAGGGTACATAAGGAACGATGTGAGCCTTAATGATTTCACTTACGCTGGTTGGGTTGAGGAGAATTCTTTGCATTCTTCAATCATTTCAAGTCTCATCTTGCAGGGGAATAAGGTTTCTTGTTGCTTTAGAACTGCCCTGAGAGACACATGTGACCTCTTGCTCAGGGCCCCGCACCCACCAAGGGAGGCCAGGCACGGAGAGATGATTAGAGCAGGTGACGGGGGCACGGAGAGCTGGGATGCCTGGCATGCACACAGAGTAGCCACTGCTACGATCATGAGTTATTAAAACTGTAACAGCAGCCAGCATCGTGCATTTTATTTAGAGGAGGCTACCCTTTTATGCAGCGACGTTAATGCAATTACAAAAGAGCTGTTCACTTATGAGATATAGCAGCCTGTGTTGCAGAGGAGGAAGCTTATTCTGACACTTAAGCATGGTGTTATCTTGAGCCGAATAAAAAGAAAATCAATGCAATTTGTGCTTAGGCTAGCTGATCTCTCCCGTCGTCATGGCTACACCTCGAGGTATCGATTTATCCCGAGAGATCCAAGGCTCCGACGGGGACTGGCAAAGGTACGAATATTTCTTTCAGCAGAAAACAAGCAGCCCCCAGGACCCGGCAGACTGTACAAAACAGAGTGCATCTGTGAACACACGGTCCCCTGCCCAATGCCACCGCGCTCTTCCCAAGAGGACCAGGGATGATTTGGACCGTGTGTCAGAGTGTGGGGAGCCCATGGCAGGTCCTGTGACAGCAGGACGAGGCGAAAGACTCGGGCACGCCCTAGAAAAGAATCGGAGACAAATACATAAATGTAATCACGTTCACTGTGAGGAAGGTAGCAAGTGTCTTAGCGGGAGAACCATCAGCTCAGAAGAGGAGTAACTGATGAAAGGGAAACGTTCTTAGGGTTTTAAAAGCATAGATGTGTAGACGCAGTAGGAACCGTGAACTCTGATTTATTTTTAAGGCGCGTGTCCTCAGAAGTGATGCTTCTTACAGGCGCGGTTTTCAACTGGTAGAATGAAATATGTAACATCTAGGTCACCAAAGGAGCTGCTGGTCTGATCGCCTAGGTTTTATGGTGTCACCAATATTGGTTGTTTCTCATCTATTATTAGAATGGATTAAGACGGGGGTGCAAACAGGAGACAAAAGGGAGAACGCATGTAACTTCAGGGGAAACTGATCTTGACTGATCGGAGCTGGGATGATGGGGGGAGCGCTTGAAGAAGGCAGGCGTGTGTCTCACCTTGACTGTGCGGCAAGGGCCTGATATGTCACCTTCAGATCTCTCAGCTTCCGGGTCATTCCGTGACTTTTTAGAACACAGCTTCTGCCCTGTGGTTGGAATAATGCCACGGATATTTTTAAAAGAAGAAAAATGAGGAAAATTTTAAGGTAACAGATGGAAGACAGACTTTTCTCCCCATGATTTAAAATGAAGAATGGGGCTTAAGTTTTTTAAAAAAAATCTTGGGGCACCTGGGTGGCTCAGTCGGTTGAGCATCTGACTCTTGGTTTCAGCTCAGGTTGTGATCTTGTGGTTTCATGAGTTCAAGCCCCGGTCGAGCTCTGAGCTGGCAGCTCAGAGCCTGCTTGGGATTCTCTCTCTCTCTCTCTCTCTCTCTCTCTCTCTGCTCCTTCCCCCACTCATGCTGTCTCTGTCTCTCTCAAAATAAATAAGTAAACTGAAAACAATCTTACCTAACTTTCATCATAAACTTGGATTAGATGTTTGCTGGGTTCATCTGGCTCCAGTAAGAAGTCTTTGTCTTCAATAAGAAATATGTATACAAACACAGTTTCAGAATCTACACTGGATGTCAGTAGAAATGGATAATAACAAGGAGCGTATCTGGGTTTTTCTACATCCTCACTATACTCAGTGCTCTAACCCAGTATTAGTCGCATGAGGAGGATGGGGTTTGTGTTCGTTTTACAGAACACATGGACTGAATGTGTCTCTCCAAAGTTCATATGTTGAAACTCTAACCCTCGGTGGGATGATGTTAGATGTGGGGCTGTTGGGAGGGGGATAGGTGAGATCTTGAGTGTGGGGCCACAGGATGGGTTAGTGCCCTTGTAAGAAGGACAGACAGATTTCTCTGCACCATGCAAGGCTACAACGAGAAGGTGGCCGTCTGTATTCCAGGACGAGGATTTTCACCAAGAACTGAATCTGTCAGCACCTTGATCTTGGACTTCCAGCCTCCAGAGCTGTGAGCAGCCAATGTCTGAAAACCCAGCCCTCCTCATAGGCCACTGGAGAGTTTAGAAACAAGTGTCCCGGAGAGCTATCACTCTTCTGTTACTTTGCCTGTTCACTGGCCTCCTGTGAGCTAACTTGGCTCCTGTTAAATTCGAGTGTACACAATTTCATGATGATTGCAAAAGTCCTTGCAGATATGGGGGACCACCCCAACTATTAATTGTGCAGCAAACACTATTTCATTTCACCCCAGTAGGTGCACGAGTGGAAGTGAATAGAAGGTCACATTTATTTTTCCGTGGTCCTGGAGAACAGGGCAGAGTCATAAATCTAGATAAATTGCCCTGTGGTTGAGTAATCTGTGTTCACTGAGAAAGGCTGGCAATTGAAATTCTACCAGTTGCAGAGATCCATAGAGGAGGGCGTTATGGACATCACTAAGGCCATATGTTCCACAGAAGAAAGTGTAATACTTAGTTCAAACTCCCTTTTAGAGAGATCTAAGTGGAGTCTAGAATATTAATGTAGCTGTTAGGACCAGAGAATTGCTAGTTGATGGGCAAAACATAGACCGCTACTCTTTGTTTGTATTCATGAATATAAATAAAAATCACTCTTGAAACCAGGTGGCTAACACAGTCTGGTTCCTAAAAGCAGAATGTTTTCTCCAGTGGCTCCAACAGTCTCCATCCTGGGAGTAAATATTTTACATTTGGCTTCAGTATTTTTTTTTTTTTTTTTTTTTAAGAAAAATGCTGCCTTCACATTTACGGGTAGCTTCGTTAAAATTCAGAGAGCAAGCAGACAAATGAGCCCGGGTCAGAACACCTGCCTGCACGAGCCGGGCAGTGAGGCTCCTGGGCGCCCAGGGCAAGAAATCCTAGAGGGGGAGTCCACACGAGTGCAGAAGCACACGCTATATCCTCGTTACCTGAAGAGAGGCCATTTGACTTTGTTGTGCCTTCTCTTTGTGCATTTTATTGTTCCCATCTCTCTAGACTCTTGCAGGGAAACTAGGCTTCTTCTCATCCCCGTGAAGCAGGCTATCCGCCTCGCTCCCTCAGGAAGGCGATCACCATCATTCTTACCTTAGAATAGCACCGGCCCCACAGGCTTCAGAGGGTTTTCCCGCTCACGATCTCACTTGAATTTCACTATTTCAAGAGGCGGCAGAATGAGTAGAATTATCATTGTTTCAGTGACCAGGGGGCTGGAACCCAGAAAGCCTACAAGGACTCACCCAAGTTAATGTGAGTTAATACAAGCTGGGTCTAGAGCCAGAACCCAGGAGTCCTGCTTTGCACTGCATTGTTTTTGCCGCTGAATCGCTGCTTCTGGTAAGAAGGGAGAGATCGCTTTTTGGCCTAATTTCTACGGGGTCAGTAGAACCTTCCTTGTCTTGTAGGCGGCACTCACGTAGACGGGTCCACTGTACTGGCTGGGAAATACCTGATTCGGAGTTGGGTATATCGGGCGGAAAGTGTAGCTCTGCCTATGGGATTCTTTTCTTTTCTTTCTTTTTTCCCCTTTTTTTGGTGGTGGGGGGAGTCTTAATTTCTTTGAGCCTCATTTCATAATCTGTAAGATGTGACTACCTACCTGTGTGGTTATAGTGAGGCTTAAACAAGGAAAATCTTGCAAGACACCCTGTCCTTGGGCCATAATTTGATGGTCAGCGCATTGTCAAATGCATCTTTGAGCCTCAACCTGGGGCCCGAAATTTCCTGGGTGATATCTGGCTTGCTGACGGGGCAGGGAGAAGGGGAGAGCCTGGTTCCACTGGACTGGGTGCTATAGTGCAAGAGTGCAAAGAAAATGATGAACACGTTTTTATTTACCCCCTATAGAACTCTCTCGTGTGGTTCCTTGTGGCTAACTTTTCATTTCTCTATGCTGAGTGTTGCCCTAATCAAACCTTTCCCCAGAACTTTTGCACTTTTCGATGACATTGGAATGAACGGATAAAAATGCAGATTCTAATTAGCACTTCCTGCAAATTAAAGAGATTACTCTTCCCCTGACTGAGAGAAAGGTTGCTGGGAAGAAATAAGGATCTTTGAAATATAATTTTTCTTTTCAGAGTGTAGGGCTAATTCTTGGCAAGCGCATTGCTGCCAATGACAGACATGTCCACAGGCAAACATGGTTCTGGAACAGTCGGAGTGATGGAGGGACCCCTCCGAGTAGGAGTGGCAGTTACTGAAAGGAAAAAAAATTCTCGCAATAAACATTTTTTATAGGAAGTTATGCGTGGACGCATTTGTTAGATTGTTTTAAATAACTCCGGCACCTAATAAAAATAGGATTTGAAGGAATGCCACAGTTTCATTTCAGGATATGGTAACATCTGCATTTGTTGAATGATTTATATCTGTGACATTAACTGAGCATTATCGAAAAAACACTGTTTGACCTCAGGCAAGCTGGCGTGAGACGTGAGCTTGTTCCAGAGTGAATTTCCCTCTTAAATTTTTCATGAAATTCTCCCAGCAGGGTCACGGTGGGGTTCTGAAAAGATTTTCAGCTTCAGAGTCGCTCCGGCCCCGCCATCAGAAAAGCCTTTATTTCATTAGCACCGCCGCCCCTATGTTTTAATGCCACATAATAATATAGAATGGGTTTAGGTCCATCAATTGTAAAATTGTCATTTTTCACCAAAGCAACATTATATTAAACACTTAATTATTCATTACTAATGCTTGTCATGGTGAAATATTGGCCTCACTAATTTCGAAAGCACCGGGCCCAGCTTTTCTTCCTTGAAGGTTAATGGCCGAGCCCCCGGTTTCATTAGATTTCCTACGTGTAGTGCACCTCACATATCATTGTGCCGTCCCCCAGCCCCCTGCTCTCTTAGGAGGTAAAATCCACGCTGTGCCGGATGGGCTCTCACGACATTACTCTCCCGCGAGGATGAGAAACCATCCCAACGGGTGTGGGAGGGAGGACAGAGTTTGGGTTGGAGCGGTTTTGGGAAATACGGACTGATTTTTGCAGGGGATATATTTTGAAAGGTGACATACCTCTTGATTTAAATAAATGCTGTCCTTGTGTACAAACCTGTTTACCGGCTTGGAATTATGGCAGTGGAACGTGTCTGCATTAGTTACCCCGGGGTTTGCCTGCCTGCGTTTGGTCACAGTATCCAAGATGTCAGCACTGCAGTCTTGAATATTTACAAACCAGGGTCCCACTGCAGAACACCTGTGCTGGGTAGGTTTCTAGATGGGAGAAAGAATCCTCTCTGGCAGCTGGGCTCCACACCCGGGATTGCCTTCTGAATGCGACCCACGATTCTATTTCTGCTAACAGAGAAGAGTCTGATTCATCGGTCTTCTGGGCAGTAGCCGGAACCCAGAACATGCGGGCAGGGAGCACCGCTCACCCCCACATGGAACACGTGTCTGTAGAACGGCTTTCCTGCCCCAGGAAAGGGGAGAGAAATGCTGGTGTCGGGGGGAAGCGAGTGGATCCATGAGGAGAGAAATTGAATTTGGTAAAGGAGGGAGGTCGCTGTGCAGGAAGACCCACAACCGTCCTCCAGGATGGCTCCCGTCCTGGCCGGCCCCCATGCCCAGGCTTGCCCCTCGTGCCCAAGCACACTTCTGTCAGCTTGCACGCCTTCCCATAAGTGCCCTCCCCGCCCCCCCCACCCCCACCCCCGCAGTCCTCACACCCACGACTGCAAAGCTCGTTACCAGGGTAAGAAAGATCCATCCGGATTTTGGAAAATTCCTGTGGCTCCCCAAAGTATCAGGAAACCAAACAGAAAAGCCCATATAAGGGAAAAATATATATCTTTGGGCTCATCTCAGAGGAATATTTTCCCAATTTCTGTTTAACTTGGGTTGCTTTCTTTTAAGCCACGCAACATGGTGATTTGGGTGGGTTAAGTTGGACTATTACCAAGGCCTCCTTTTCTGAATTCTTACTGGATTATGGTTTATATGCTCTGTGTTATGGGTTGAATTGCGTTACCCCCAAATTTATACACTGACGTTTTCACCTCTGAAACCTCAGTATGTGACTGTATTCGAAAATAGAGATGAAGGTAAAATGAGGTTATTAAGATGTCCCAATCCAATACGACTGGTGTCCTCTGAGAAGAGGCTTTCAGGGCACACAGACACCCTGGTCCTGGACGTCCAGCCTCCAGAACTGAGAACGTAAACACGGGTTGTTTAAGCCTCTCGTTTGTGGTGTAGCCACACTTTATTACATAGTATCTTCTATTCTTTTCCTTTTCCTTTGACTTTTATAAAAGTCGAACATACCCTTAGATGAGTTTTGACAAGTATATACACATATGTATTCACGTAATCAAATATAATTATAGAATATGCTCATTTCCTCAGAAAGTTCTCTCATGCCTCTTCCAATCTGTTACCATTCCCTCAGACAACCGTGTGATCATAGATCAGCTCTGCCAGATCTTGAACTTCCTAGAATGGGCGAGTGTGAAAACATACTGTGATGCTGAGTTTTCTGCTCGCCCCTTGAGCTCGGGCACGTTTGCTCTAACATATCTGCAGCTATGTTATTAGGGACATCTGCATTTGGGAACATTTGTCTTCCCTGACCATTAACTTTTTCTTCATTGGGAATTTTGTTCTTTGCCTCTGTCTGTTTGCCTCGAAGTCTACTCTGATAGTGACGGATCTCCACGAGCTTGTGCCTTGTGCACAGTCGTGTTGGGTCCCCCTTTACTTTCCATCCATCCTGTCCTTTGCACGTAATGTGTGTCACTTATAGCCACACACTGTTGGCTCTTGCTTTTTTATTGTCTGATAACTTTTGTCTTTTGATTAGAATTAGTATATTTACATTTTAGCTTATTTGTTAACATGTTATAAGTCTACCATTTGTTATATATTTTCCCCACCTCTTTTCTTTTATTTTGCTTCTCTGTTCCTTTTGTCTCCCTTTTCTCAGGTTATTTATTTATTTTAAGTAGTCGATGATAACTCAGCTGCTGCCTTTAGACTATAACTCCTTGTGTTGTGTTTCCAGTGTTGCCTTAAGAAATTTAACACTTATCTTCAATTTCTTCTGTCTACTCAGCGTCTATACTATGCCACAAAGTGGGAGAAGGGACACTATCCAACCTCAAGACTTAATACAAAGCTACAGTCATCAGGAGATGTGGTGTTGGTGAGACTATGGACAAACAGGTCAGGGGGACAGAACACTGAGCCCAGAAACACATCCACTCATTTAAGGCAACTGATCTCTGACCAAGGAGCAAAGGCAATACAATGGGGCGAAGGCAGTGTCTCCTGCTCTGTTTTCAACAAATGGTGTAGGGTCAACTGGACGCCCACATGCAGAAAAATGTATTTAAACACAGATCTTACCTCCTTCACGAACATTAACTCGAAAGAGAACACAGACCCAAATGTGAAATGCAAAACCGTAAAACTGTTAGAAGATAACCTACAGAAATCCTGGAAGATTTGGGGCGTGGTGATGACGTTTCAGATGTAAGGGAGAAGGCGCGATCCATGAAAGAAATACGTGATAAGCTGCACTTCATTAAAATTAAATTATTCTGCTCTGCAAAACAATGTCAAGTGAATAATCAGGCGAGTCACAGACTGGGAGGAAATGCTAGCAAAAGATACATCCGAGGAGGGACTGTTCTCTACAACACACAAAGAACACTCAAAACTTAGCAACGAGAGAACAAACACCCTTAAAAAGACCTCAACAGATCCCTCACCAAAGCAGATAGACAGATGGCAGGTAAGCACGTGAAAAGATGCTCCGCGTCATACGTCATCAGGGAGATGCGAAGTAAAACGATAATGATATATCACTGCGTATCTATTGGAATGGTCAAAACCCAAAACGCTGACAACACCAAATGCTGGCGAGCACGTGTAGCACGGGAGCTCCCATCCATCGCTGCTGGGGACGCGGCACAGTCCCGCCAGTTTGAAAGCTTGACGACACTTTGCAAAACCAAACACACTCTTATCATATGTTCTGGCAACCTCACTCCTTGGTATTTACAAAAAGGAGTTGAAAACTTAAGTCCATGCGCAAAGCTGCACATGGATGTGTAGAGCAGCTGTGTTCATAATTGCCAGAACTCGGAGGCCACCAAGATGTCCTTCGGTTGGTGAATGGATGAACGAACCGTGGTCCTTCCAGACAATGGAATCTTATTCAGCACTAAACAGAAATGAGCTACACGCCATGAGAAGACACAGAGGAAACTTGAATGCACTTGACGAAGTGATAGAAGCCAGTCCGAAAAGGCTACAAGCTGTAAGATTCCCAGTCCATGTCATTATGAAAAAGGCAAGCCTGCGGAGTCTATAAAAAGGTCAGCGGTTGCCAGGGTTTGGGCGTGATAGGATGGGCTGAATGGGTGGAGTACAGGTTTTGGAAGCAGCGGAACCCTTCTGTGCGATGCCGTAATGGTGGATACGCGTCCGCACCCAGGTGTGCAAACCCGAGAGTGGCCGACGCCACGAATGGCTGCCGTTGAACACTGTGGGGTTCGGGGGGTTATGATCTTCGTGATGGAACAAATGTCCCACCTTGGGGGGAGGATGCCGATGGTGGGTGAGGCTTGGACGTGTGGGGGCAGAGGGTACATAGGAACTGTCTGCGCCTTCCTCTCAATTTTGCTGTGGTCCTAAAACTGGCTTAAAAACACAGCGTCTCTAAAAAGTAAAAGTGTGTTGTCTTCTACGAAGTTTAAGCAGCCGTGGGAAAATGAGGCACACTCCCTTCTCATATGGCCTCTTCCCCTCCTGCCTTTGATGGTAGCCTTCACGCAGTTTGACCCGGATCCCAACTTTCCCCCGTCCCCTGGCCCCGGGTGCGCACGTGTACCGTGCAGACAACAAAGCGTTCTTTGCTCCGGAGCTCTTATCCCGGAGAGAAGAGCGCACTCACATCCACCACATTCCTACTGTGGACGAGACACTGTACTTTCAGACAGGACCCGCGCAATCTTCCCAGTAACCTTCCACAGCGGATGCGGGAGCGAATCGGGACTCCGAAACTGACGTTCTTCCCGCAGGGTACACAGCAGGAGGCCGGTGGAGTGTGAATTAGAACCCAATTCTGCATCGTGCCGGAACACACGCTCCTTCTAGTGCCCAAGCCTCTCTCTGCTCCCTGGGGGTTGCAGGAGTGGCTTGGGGAAAAGGAAACGGCTCTCGGCCCTGTGTGACCATCACCGACCAGATCTCCTTGGTTTAAAATCCGTCCTCAGCCTCCACTTTTGGCAGTAAATTGGGTGTCAGAGGCATGCATTATTGAATTTCATGTTCTGAATGTTTAATTCTCCAAGCGTCACGTAATTAGCCATTTGTAACGTAAATTGTTTTCATTACTTACACAAATTGCATTATGCTCCGGATTGGTGAGTGGCATTAACACGTCATAAATACAAACCATCCCACAGCAGGAAAGTCGGTCAGAACTCAGGTAGCCCCGGTCCCTGAGCTGAGCACTTGACAGAGTCAAGTCAGGGCTCCCAGAACAACACCCGTAGACTGTCTGGGAGGGGACAGCGACTCTGTCCTTCCCCTGATGGGCCAGCGGGGCGCCTGGTGGTGGCGGAGAGGAGAGCACTTCCTATGACAGCAGGACCACCCCTTCTGTGCTGGGGAACCCAGTGATGCTCACAGTTACCCTGTCGATCACCTTCCAGAATGGACACACGTTCTCTTATTTTCATTTAATCCTCTGATCCGGCCGTGAAGCGCACTGACTCATGGAGTGGCCTGGTAACTAGGACACACGGGAGGGCAGCGGCGGAGCCCAGATTCAAGCCCAGGTGGACGTGCCGCCCCGGCGGGTCCCCGGCCAGGACAGCTGTTCCGAAATCGCCGGGAGCGGCCCACCTGCTCCTGACCTTTTGTCCCGAATGCCTCTGCCCCGAGGTGCAAAAGAGGATTCCTGTAACCGGACAGCCCGGCTGTGATGCTCGGGAGCCGCCGTGATGACTCAGCCCCCACCTGCCCTGACGGTAAGGACCTGAGGGGCGGTCGGGAGCCTGGCCGCTGCGCTAAAGCTCATGGTGCTCACACTGTGCCCGGTGAGCAGGGCCGTGCCGGGAGCGCTGGGGACCAGGAAGGAGGAAGGACAAAGCACCACTTCCAGGCCCGGCCTCCACAACCTCATCCGCTTGTCACGCGGTGTGGACAGAGAGGGAAGCCCCTGCTTTCTGGGGGCGTCCCTGGGTTCAGAGCATCACCATCCTTCCCGCCCCGAGTTCGAGCCTCCGCCAGCGGAGTCATGTGCGAGTCCTGGCCACGCACCCAGGCTTCCTGGCAAGACCTCTCTGCCGGCCCCTCCCGTCCTCGCCTACTCGCTGCTGCACTGTTTGGGGCAAGTCGGGGTCGTCTGATCGGACCTGATACTCCTGTTTACGAGCCACCGAGGAAGCTGTGGGCACCCGGGTCATCTCTCATCCCGTGACCCAGGACTTCTGGAACCCAGGAGCAGGGCTGGCTCCCCGGACCCCTCTCATGGGCACGGCGCCCCGCGTGGTCCTCGTTGGGGGTCACGCACACGACAAGGCACACACCAGGGCCCTGCGCACACAATGAACTTTAACGCCCTGAGGCTGCCATCTTGAACTTCTCAATGACTCCTGGCAAGTGGCCTGCATTTTCCTTTTGCACCGCGAACCAGGAGGCCAGCTCTTTGCGGACCCTCGGCTCTGAACCCCCTTACAACCACCCCCCTCCCCCAGCTTCCCACATCTCCCGGATGTGCCTTCTGGAGCCCATAACCATCTCCAAAATCTCTGATAGCTTCGCCTTGTCTCTAGATATTTTCTTTACTTTCTTCTCATCCGCACAGAAGACCTTGAAGAAAGCCCTGCTTCCCTCCACCCTGCTCGGCTGATTTCCCTTCCAGGCTCTTCTCTTGCTTGCTTGGAAAAGTAGCCACTCCCTGTCTCCGCCCGCCTGTCCCCAGGAGTGTGGCTCTCAGAAAGCAAGCCACTGGCTTCAGGTGGGTCCTTCGTGCTGCCTGGCAAGGCAGCCCACCTTTCCTTGGGACGCTTGCTTTCCTTCTCCACCGGATGGCTCTTCGCCAGCCCCTTCCCTCCCCAGCTCTAGCTGGCTCACTGTCAGCTGCGCACGGCAATGACAAGACAGCCGGCGGAGGGGGGCTTGCTTAGCCTTAGCCTTAACCGCTGGCACCGCTGTCCTCGCTCCCTGCCTTCCCACAGTGGATGACGCTGCTGTCAGCATGAGCCCCCTCTCCTGGGCACCTCGCCCCACCTTCTAGTCCAATCTTGTCTTTCCTCTGCAGGGTGGATGCCTCCCTGCCCGCGGATCTTCCCCTGGGCGTACCAACACGGCATTGTCTCTCGCATCCTGGAATCTCCCTCCGCCCCCCGCCCCTCTCCTGCCCTCCTTGACTCCTCCCTTCCTTTCATAACGCTGCACGTCCACACTGCTGTCTGTGCTCTCCTCGAGCTCTGTCTCCGTCCCCGAAACTGCGTCTACACCACGGACGCCCTTCATGCTGCTGGCTCCCGGGTCGGCCCCCAGCCTCCGCTTAGGGGGTTCTTCTTTCCTCCTTGAAACTGTCTCTTCCCCTTGTATCAAGGGCCCCCTTCTGCTGGCTCTTCTTCAATGTCACCGCCATTTACCTCTGGGACCCCGGCCGCCTGCCGCCTCCCAGAAGTCCCAGTGCAGGAGCCCCCAGGACCCACCCAGGTGGTCTCTGCCCTGCAACTTTCTCAGGGTCCCGGCTTTCCCTGCCACTTTGGCTGAGAACATGCCCTGGGATCCCAGAGCGCACGCCTGCTTATCGATCCCTCCTCTTGGATACCCACTGGGCGTCTTCAACGGGTGTCAGTAAAGAGCCGCTTAGTTCTTTCAGTGATCGTGACACACCCTTGTGGTCCGTCCCCTTTCTCCCTGACCCCACAGTCAACAAGTCAGCAGCCCTCCTGGGTCTGTCTCCTAAATACACCTGGACCGCGGCCGCCCCACGGGCCGATCCACACCCCGCGTCTGAGCCGCTTTCCAGGCACCTGCTGTTCCCTCAAGCTGCTTTCCGCCTGGCGGCCAGAGGGATCCTTTGGAACCGTGCGCTATCACGTGACTCCTCTGCGGAAAGCCCGAGTCGAGTCGCCGGCGTGGCCTGCAGGACCCCGGCTGCTCCCACCTCTGACGGCCTCCCGCGAGCAGGAGGCCTCTGCCGGCCGTTCTCACGCAGGTGTCCGCGGTCGGCCCCGCCCTCCACTGCCGCGTCTGCCGGCTGCTGTCGCGGTGTCCCTCTTTCTCGTTAGTCCCGTTTCCTCTGTACTCACCACCAGCCGAAGCACTCTGTAGGTTATGACTTAACGTCCCTCCCCTCGCTGGAATGTGACCCATTCATAAAGGCAGGGTCTTTATCTGTTTTCTTCCCCTCTTCATCCCTACTGTCTAGGGGAGGGCCTGGTTTATCAATATTTATTAAATAAACGAAGAAAAAAAGCACAGTGGCTATTGGCGATGCAAGATCGATGCCAGGTCCGTGTGCTAAAGTGTATGTTCTTGGCTCACAGGGAAGCTGCTTGGGCCTGCTGCTCTATTTAAAGGCTTTTAAATCTTGAACAAGCTCGGTCATTTGCTTTTCTCGCCGTTGACGACGAGACTGGAGGGGAGGAGCCGAGTGGGCACAGGTGGGGGGGGATGCCACACGGACGGCCCGGTGGACAGGTGGAGTTGGTGCCCCAGGAACACGAGAGCCGAGCAGCGTCACACGCGGGCCGGGGGCCGTGCACCAACAGCCCGTGCTGGGCCACCCGCGAGCGCGGAGACGGGGCACCGTGAGGAGAGGGGTGGCTGGGCTCCGTGACGGTGAGCTTGAGCTGGGAGCAAAGGAATACACGTATTCCAAGTGTTCTCTTTGGGGGGGGAATCACGTGCAGGAAACGTTCAGAGAGATTTCCGTCCGTGGTTAATTTTTCTTAAAGCTTTCGTTCTTAAACAGGCAAACAGGCATAATTTGGACATTCCGCTGATGGAGAGTGTAACTAACTCCCCCCGAAGCCAGGTGAATTTTTTACTGAATAGTGTACCAGCCTTACAGGAGTTTTCCAGCCGAGCTGGGGGGACAGATACAAACCACCAGGGGCGCCTGGGTGGCTCAGTAGGTTGAGCGTCCGGCTTCGGCTCAGGTCATGATCTCACGGTTTGTGAGTTCGAGCCCCGCGTCGGGCTCTGTGCCGACAGCTCGGAGCCTGGAGCCCGCTTCGGATTCTGTGTCTCTCTCTCTGCCCCTCCCCTGCTCATGCTCTGTTTCTCTCTGTCTCATGAATAAACATTAAAAAAAATTGAATTTGAAAAAAAAAAAAAAACCAAAAAAACCAGATACAAACCACCAGAAGATACAGCTAAGGAACACTAGAGCCTTCTCAGCAGCACCAAACCAGGATGATGGGATGTGCCTGGGCTGGGACAGGCGGAAGGGGCCCCAGAAGCGGTGGCCCGGCTGCAGGTTCATGCGGGCAGTGATTTCTTACCCATCCCCGTGTCGTCACGGGGTCTCAGCCCCAGAAAGGGAAAACAGTTGGGGGGGAAGAGGGAAGGACAAGAAGGGGATTTTATAACCTCCCTTCCCTTTGGTCAAATGTGAGTTGAAAGTGAGTCAGCTAACCGGCGGCATGCTATGATCCGGCAGGCCCCAATCCCGCAGCCCTCACCAACTCCGGGGGATCCCAGGAGCCCCGAGGGTCGCTCAGCCACATGGAGTCACACATTCTCCCCTGTCAAGCTTCCTCCTGGAGCCGGATCCCTCTGCCCCTGTTCTCCTCTCTCGCTGGCTGATGGTGTAGATGTTGGACATGGGTCGACAGAGCCCTGCTCGATTCCTCTGGGGTCAGATCTCAACCCCAGTGGAACCCCGCCCCAGGCCATCAGGGTTACGGCTATTGCATTCACCTTGACATGTTCCCGCATTTCATTTCTCCCTTGGCTTGCCAGAGGCCGGGCCCGGGGGTCAGGGTGAGCTGAGTCAGCGCCCATGGGGCCAATGCTCTGCACACCTTTTTCCAGAAATGTTCATTTATTTAACGTCCATTCTTTAGCTTAAACTGTTTGTTAATCATTCTTTCAGCTGTGTATTGCATCGCTCCTCTTAGCGGGTAAGCTCTCTGAGGGCAGACGCCAGGTAGAAGCTTCACAAGTGGGCATGTGGGTGGGGTCTTGACGAATGTACGGGAGTGGGCCAGGTAGGGAAGAAAGAGGGACGCAGGGCCCTGGGTGAGGAAGGCTGTGAGGCGTTTTGAAGGGGTAAATGTGGAAAACGGCTCTCGGGGTCTTACTTCCATCTGTGGAATCTGGGGCGTCCGTCTCGTTAAGATGTGGTGTCCCCTCGTCCTTCTGCACCTGGACGGGTTTGTCGCTGGCCTGTAAGCATTAGGATGTGGCCGAGCGCGGTCTGCCTAACTCCCAAAGGGGCCTCAGAAGGAGATGACGTTCCCACCTTGTATTCTAGAACACTCACTCGCATGTGGAGCCCCAAACCACCGTGTCAAAAGTTCGGCCACTCCCAGGTCGCCATGTTGGGAGGAAGCTCAGGCCACACGCAGGGACTCTGGTCCCTGGCCGGGCTGAGGTCCCTGCTAACCACAGCTCTCGCTGCCTCTGGGCTGTCCCGGCTCCCGGATGTGGAGATCCTTCCAGGCCTGAGCCTCCCCAGCGAGGGCCCCGGGTATCACGGAGCAGACAGCAGTGCTCCTCTCGCGGCCTCCTGCGACCCTCGACTGCAGCACCCGTGAGCGTGAGACGGGGGTCGTTGAAAGCCCTGACATTTGGGGGTAAGCCATTGTACAGGAATAGTGACTTGAACGTGGCTGAGACGGGGAAGGGGGTGAAGGATGATGCTGGAGAAATCTGCTGAGCTCACTTAGGGCGTCTCTTGGCTGCCAAGACCAGGAGTTGGGATTTTTATTCCATAGACCAGTGGTTGGCAAACTTTTTCTGTGAAGGGCCATATGGTAAATATTTTAAGCTTTGTGGGCCATATCCAGTCTCCGTTGCATTTTCTTCTTCTTCTTTTTATTTATTTTTTTACAATCCTATAAAAATGGAAAACCATTTTTAGCTCAGGATCATACAAACATGGGCAGCGGGCCAGATCTGGCCTTCAGACCGCAGTCTGCCAGCCCTGCCACGGGCCATGTGCAGCCAAAGGGGTTTATAAATGAACGAGTAAACGGATCTGACTTTGAACAGAACATCAACCACCGCAGACGTACTAATTCCAGGTGTTATAAGAGACATACATCGATATATCATCTGTGTTTTCAAATTCAAGAGCTGGATGCAAATTGATATTTGCTGTGCTCAGATCTGAGCCACTCGTGCGTCCTAAGAAGCATGTGCACAGTTTTGGGTAGGAACGGTGATTTTTTGTGTGGCAAGAGGACCCTGGGACATGTATTGTGAAGACTTTGAAATCTTATTGTCTGAATAGCGGATGTGTTGATAATCATTTTTCAAATGTCCTGTATCAGAAGTTTTATGTGAAATGAAGAGTCTTGGATGTCGTGATTCTTATTCTGCCCTAGGACAAGAATTCCGAAAATGGAGATGTGTCGTCTCTCTTCTTTTCAACTGAAAGATTTTGGAGTAAATAGTGATCCTCACAGTTTTATATCGTGCTGTCTGTGCAAGAAAAAACTTCGTAAGGAATTGCGAGCCAGAGAGCGCAGCCATTTTGGGGAGGCTTTGTCACGTCCGTGATGGAAACCGAGTGCTGCTTCACAGAATTCAACAACAGTACGTGTTCTAATTTTCTTTAAATAAGCAAAAAGATTAATTTCATTCATTATCCACCTGCTTGTCGATGCGAGGTGCGATTTCAAGTCTTCCAAATGCACCCGACCAAACCGTCCTTTGAGCAGTCATTTAAAAATTCTGTTTAATGTTTATTTATTTTTGAGAGACAGAGAGAGACAGAGCGTGAGCAGGGGAGGGGTAGAGAGAGGGGGAGACACAGAATCCGAATCAGTCTCCTGGCTCTGAGCCGTCAGCACAGAGCCCGACGTGGGGCTCGACCCCCCGAACCCTGAGATCGTGACCTGAGCCAAAGTCGGATGCTCAACCGACTGAGCCACCCAGGTGCCCCGTGCAATCATTTTTATTCGCAAAAGGACCTCTTGGGTTGTAAATGTTTGGTCCAAGTAATTTTGCCTCTGTCTCGCCGGGAGAGAATACAACCTCCTTCGCCCAAATGTGAGGTAGGAGTTTCAGGTCACGTGGTCGCTCCAGTGAATGAAGGATTGAAAAAAATAGCTATGGAAGCCTTGGCAAGTTGTTCACCTGGTTAAGCCCTAGCGGCTCTACCTGTAACCTGGGAGCAAATGAGCGAAAGAACACGTAAATGCACAGTGAGCGGGTAGCAGATAAATCAGTGTTCAGCCCCTCTATTGCCATTGCTCTATTTCCTTTTTCCGAGAGGTTGGTGACACAGGATACTATTTACAGGTCACAGATGATAAGGCAGGGCCTCAGCTTCCGGGCTTCGTGAAGTGGTGAGCTATAAAATAAGGTAGAGCAGGTGGGAACATACCAAGAGATCCCAAGAAAAATATCCTTTACAACCGTATGAAAAGTATTCATTTCACAACTCACGAGAAGAAGTTGTTAATTTCTTATAAAAGTTAGATTTCTTTTGGCCGAGTCAATTAAAATAATACTTTTCTTGGTGGCATTTTCTGGTTCTAACCGTAAGTTTCCCTAAGCACCTTCTTCTGAATCGGGCCAAAGCCAAGCAGATGCCGGCTCTCTCACAAGACATCTTACTTGGTTTTGTGAAACTGTGTTGTTTACCGAGGGGAGCGTTGGGGGATGCTCATTTTCAGCCCTAACTGTCGAGGAAGGCACTATGGTTCCTTTTGTAATCCTCTGCTCCTTGTGTTCCTGCCCTCTCTGTCCCACCTTCTCTCAGAGGATGTAATACCCCGCTGCTTCCTGACTGCACTGCGATTTTAGCCTCACGCCTGACTTTTCTCCGACGCTGCTGGCCAAGAGGGTCCACGACTGAGCCAATGGATGGAATCAGGCTCATCTCTGAAATTATTTATGATTCCTATTAATTCTCTCTCCCTCTCTCTCTCTCTCTCCCTCTCTCTGATAAATAACACAGTTAAAAGAGTCCATCGGATTGAGGACAGGCACTATGGTGCGGAGACTCAGCACATGGACGTCCACGTCTGTTTGCCAGCTCCCAGCACTCCCTACCAGCGTGGGAGACGAGTTACTTAGTCTCTCGCTGTTCTGTTTCCTCACCTGTAACACGGGGATGTCGATAGCCCTCCCTGATCCCCCCGGCGACACCCGGCGAGTCGGGTGAGTGAAAACATCCACAGCCTCAGAGCAGTACCCAACACGTGAAAGATGCTTGCCGCGTTTATGACAATTTCACAAAGGGTTCTAGTCAGTGGTGTTCACTACACGATGAGTCTCAATGGATAACGGGTCTGGATCGAGCAGAGGAGACACAGCATGTAAATGTCCAGAATAAATTTGGAAAACTGCAGAAAAATTCACTTGGCTAGTTTTCCTTGCTTCAGATTAGAAATGTATTGACCTGTCATGACCGGAAATCTGGTAAGTATTTGGAGCGTAAATCTAGATATCCACGTTTACCTGCTGGAGAGTTAAAGAGAGTGATCGATATTAGTTAGGAACATGAAGTGACTATTACATTAAAAAAAAGTTTTGTTTTGCTTTTTTGAGAGAGAGAGACAGAACACGAGTGGGGGAGGGTCAGAGAGAGGGTGACACAGAATCGGAAGCAGGCTCCAGGCTCCGAGCTGTCAGCACAGAGCCCGACGCGGGGCTCAAACTCACGGACCGCGAGATCGTGACCTGGCTGAAGTCGGACGCTTAACCTGCTGAGCCACCCAGGCGCCCCACGAAGTGACTATTAAAACTGATACACCTTCTTCACGATAATGTGGCCCAGTGACATTTTTTAAGATAGTGACTTTTCAAGACAGTGACATAGTCTTGATGCCTATTTTGTTTTGCCCATTCAAAACCATGCTGTGTTTTCTTTAATAGGAATTGTTTTTCATTTGTAAAATCGTGTTGGCAAAGTTAAGAAGTATCAGGGGTCCGGTCTTTACAGCTCACTTGAGGTTCTAGCTTTGGGGTAAGAAGTACCCCTCTGGGGCTGTTACAGCCAGAGAGAATGGTGAATGACAATTTACAAATGGTCCATGTTTGTCTCCAGGCTCTGTGTGTGTGTGTGTGTGTGTGTGTGTGTACAGGGAACAGTAGAAAGATGAGGAAATGCTAGAGAATAGCAACACACAGAACAGAGAAAGAGAATTCTTTTAATTCCAGACCCTGTCCCAACTATTGAGGGAGAGTTAGCAGGACAACCTCCGTGCATCTATCACCCTCTGCTAGAGTGATCCAGGCAACTCAGGACACAGAGAGGCAAAGGCCGGTGGTACAAAGTCCGAAGCACTTATATGACGTGGGAGAACCCCGTCAGGATGAGCGCAGTGAGGAAGAAGGAAGGCCCTGAGGGACAGGTGAATAGGGGCGGGCACTTTGAGAACCTCACTGAAGAGAAGCAAACTTTCCTTAGGAATTTGCTGGCACAGACTCAGTACCCACAGCGAGACTTCTTCTTGGAAGTAAAAATTGGTCCAGACGCAGGAAAGGGGTTCAAGACGAGTGTGGAGTGGTGGGGACGGCCACGCAGAGCTGGAACGGCCGGGAGAGACAAAAATCCAGGGAGCGCCAGAGCAGAGACTGTTTTCATAACCGCACCTGCAGATTTTTAAAAAAAATTCAGCCGCAAGTACTGCTTTCTCACACCACTGCTATTTTCACTACTTTCTACTACTCATTGGCCATCAAAGAACAGACGCTGTCTCAGTACCTTACGTATTGGCTTATTTAACCTTTTCACATTTAAGAGGTAGTTACTAATATTTTTGTTATCGTTCTTCTTTCCAGAGAGGAAGAAAGGAGGCACAGGGACATTGAAAAGTGGTGCCTTCTTACCTTCTGTATTTTCTTCCGGTTGTCAGTTTCAGGAGTTCAGTTGCTTGATCTGTTTGTCTCGGTAGATCCAGATTTGAACCCAGTGCTTAGCATAGACGCGGTGATTACTGCTGAATAAATCAGAGTAAAATTAGAATGCCTCGTGCACGAGTCTGCATCGCTTGGCGGCTCAGTGTCTGAGTATTTACAAAGGTAATAACGCCATTCCGGGGATTGCGCGACGTATGACGCGAGTCACTGTGTGAAGTCGTGATGCACAGGACGTGTGCAGTCGGCCGCGGTCCGTATTATATGGAACGGAGAACGGAACTCAGGCCGTAGATTGTGCAGTTTAGACAGGGATGTGTTCCAGATGGCCCCAAGGGTGGCAACGTGGTGACCACAGGGAAGTAGAGGAGGAAGGTCCCCGACCACAGATCTGCACGCTTAGTGAGGGCAGCACCCCATGAAATGTGACTTGTCCCCTAAATGCAATTACAAATTGGACTGAAGTGACAACGCTGACAGCTGACACCTAGTGTAGCCAAGTGTAAGCCTGAGGGAAGCTCGCCGTGCTGGCGGGTGGGAGAAAAGGAGATTGTAGGAGTGCGGGGTGGTGGAGGCTGGAGGGACGCCGTGGGCAAGAGGCAGGCGTGTATGGGGCTCGGGGTGTAGTTGATCTCCCGGCTCTTTACCTCCCGGCCTGGAGGCCACGGTGCCGCCTTCCCGGGTGGTTGGCAGCATCTGAAGAACGAGGTCTCACTCTGAAGGCAGAAGCACTTGGTGGTGTTGGTTCCCTTTTCTCCGCGTGAAGTGATCTTTACCTTGAATAGTATTAGGTCACCGGGAAATGTTCCTGGCTCTCAGCCGTGTTTCTGGCCCTACAATAAACCCGGAAAATGCACGTTTCCTTAAATTCTAGTTATGGGGGGTTCCCGTGGCTACCCTTAGAGCCTTGAACTCAGTCATCCGATCTCGCACTGCTCACCTCGGAGTCAGAGCAGTAGAAGGTTGTCGAGCGCTTCTTGGAAAGGCCGTGTTTTCATTCTTTGCAGCCATAATGACCTCAGAGGCGCCTCCAGGCTCTCGCAGCATGACCCTCCTGCCCAACCGCCCGAATCCAACTTGGCTGTGCAAGGGTTCTGCCCCCGCCTCCCGTCACAGACTTCCCCAGGTTCTCTGGCATCTAGTGTTGAACTTGCTGGCTGGAGGCTCTTGGTTGGTGGCTTTGCCCTTTTAAAAATAACGGGCCTGTGATTTTGCTCTCTTCAGTCCTTCATGAACCTACTGAACTTTTCAAAATGTCAGAGAGAAAGAGAGGCAGGGAATCAGTCACTGGGTAACTTTTCTCCTTCTCCAATATTTGGAGGCAATTATCAGGACTAAAAGTTTGTCTTCTCACACTTACTATTCTTTAGGATTCTATCATAGATGCGTTGTCTCATGCTGCATCTGCCATTTCCTGGGTCTCCTTTCCTTTCCCAAGATGGGCAACGGCCTTTCTGGTTTAAACGGGAGGTTGGCGACCCCTGGAGGGGGTGAGGTGGACCCCTGTCACCGTGGTCATACTGACTCTGTGCTCCGGAGGCTGGCTCTGCTCTCGCACCACTGATACCTGGGATTTACAATTGTGAATGAAGTAGGAGAGAGTAAACCCTTTCCCGTGCCCTGTTGTCAGGTAAGTAATGGACAGAACCCACAACGAAAACCCCAGATTCTGAATGCTTGTCTGGGCTTTGCAAGTTACCGTGTTATTTATCCTATTTAATGAAAGTGTCTTTGCCACGTGGATGCTACGTAAAATAATTTTGTCCACGTGAATTTCTGTGCTGCCTCCATGTTTACCAAGTTGGTTAATTTGGGCCCCTGATTTGATTGTAAACTTGGTTCCATCCATTTCTATTCTCCTTTGATTCCATTTGAGCTAGTGTGTGTCTGTACCTGATGTGGTCGTCGATGCGGTTTCGTTTGTTCCATGCCATTGGCATTGGGGTTTTATTTTCAGGGGGGATGCCTCATCTGAGTTTTGTCCCCCTGCTAGTTTTTCTCCTACTGTCTTTTTAAAATTTTTTTTTTTTTTTCAACATTTATTTTTTTTTGGGACAGAGAGAGATAGAGCGTGAACGGGGGAGGGGCAGAGAGAGAGGGAGACACAGAATCGGAAACAGGCTCCAGGCTCTGAGCCATCAGCCCAGAGCCCGACGCGGGGCTCGAACTCACGGACCGCGAGATCGTGACCTGGCTGAAGTCGGACGCTTAACCGACTGCGCCACCCAGGCGCCCCACCTACTGTCTTTTTAGATAATCAAATATATTTTGCATTCTACTTGAAATTCATTTAAATTTATGTTTTCAAGAACTGTTCATGTTATTTTAGTGTTTTCTTTCTGGGTTACAACCTCGAACACTGTCTACTGAGATTTAACATTGTTACTTTATTTAAATACAGAAAGCTGCTCATTTTTGTTAAATTTATATTTAAGGATTTTACTATTTTAAGCACAGGGTAAATTAATTTTTTTTTTCAAATTTAATTTTCCATTTTTTGTTGATAGAATGAGAAATAATATTTCATTTTGTGTAGTGACCTCATATCTGTGGCCTTATTCCTTGTAGTTGTTCTGAAGACTCTTTTTCTAGATGATCACAGCAGCCGTGAATAAAGACGGTGTGAGTTCTCTCTTTCCATGTGTTACTTCTTTTTCTTGCCTTATTTCATTAGCCAGGAATCTCCAGTACAGCTCCTGTGTTAGTGCTAGAATACATAGTGTGGCGATAAACATTACTACCTTTAAAATACTGTTTTCATTTTTGACTTAAGCAGTAATATGCCTTCTAAATAAATTATGAGAAAAGAAAACATATTTACAATCTTTTATATTTGCTGAAATATCTGCCAGTTCTGATAGGAGCTCTTTATTCCTTCAGTAGGTCCGTGAACTTTAGGCTTGAAGAACTTCCCCTAGCATTTTGAAACAATTGCTTTAATATTTATTTTTATTTATTGAGAGAGAGAGAGAGAGAGGGAGAGAGAGAGAGACAGAGAGAGACAGAGAGAGCACAGCGGGAAAGGGGCAAAGAGAAGGAGAGAGAATCCCAAGCAGGCTCCACACTGTCAGCCCAGAGACTGATGTGGGGCTTGAACTCACCAACCATGAAATCATGACCTGAGCCAAAACCAAGAGTCTGACCTTAAGTGACTGAGCCATCCATGTGCCCCATTCCCCTTAGCATTTTTACAGGTCAGGTCTGTTGATGAAAAAAATCTCAGTTTTTAAATCTGATATCTTTTTTTTTAATTCTCATTTTCCAAGGATATTTTTTACTGGGTATAGATTTCTTGGTTGCCTTTTTTCTTTTAGCTCCTGAAAATATAGTTTTGTTGTCTCTTGGCTTCTGTTGTTTCTGACGAGACATCAGCTGATGTTTCTGTCATTTTTCTTCACCCCTCTATGTGTGCTATGTTGTTTTCCTCTAGGTGCATACGAGATTTTCTCTTTAACTTAGGATTTTAGCAAATTTATGGTTAGCAAGATTTATGATGGGCTTAATTATGGTTTTTTTCTTGTTTATCTTGCCTGGGTTTCATTGAGTTTCTTGGATCCGTTACTGGTATTTATCACCATATTTGGAAATTCTCAGTCATTATTTCTTCAAATATTTTCTGCCCCATTATTGTTTTTCCCTCCTCAGTCTTGGACTACAGTTGCACATATGTTAGGATGCTGGGCGTTCTCCCACAGTTTACTAAGACTGCACTAGCTTTACATCAGCCTTGCTTCTCTCTCTTGTTTAGATCGTATTATTCCTGTTGACCTTTATTCTGCTGCCTTCAGTTTGTCGGTAAGCTTGCCCGTTAACACCTCATCTCGGATACTGGGTTCGTCACTTTCGAGCTTCCATTTTGTTTCCCATTCATTCATTCATTCATTCCCTATGAGCACATTTTCCTTTAAGTCCTTCAATACATTTATAAGAGCAGCTCTGGGGTTCTCATCTGCTCTCGTCAAAGTCTGGGACATCTTGAGTTTAGTTTCTGTTGACCTTTGTTTTTTTTTTTTTTTTAAAAGGTTATTTATTTATTTTGAGAGAGAGAGAGAGAGAGAGAGAGAGAGAGCAAGCAATCAGGGGAGTGACAGAGAGGGAGACAGACGAAATCCCAAGCAGGCTCCATGCTGTCGGCCCAGAGCCCAGACGTGGGGCTTGATCTCATGAACCATGAGATGATGACCTGAGCCTAAATCAAAAGTCAGACACTTAACAGACTGAGCTGCCCAGACGCCCCTCTGTTGACCTCTTTTGGTTTTGATTTTGGGTCTCATTTTTCTATTTGTTTACATGCCTACTGACGTTGTTTACTGTAATCTGAACATTAAGAATGAAACAACACGGAGACTCCGTGTTTGTGCTCCATGGTAGCAATCTGAATTTGCTCCAGGAGGCAGTGCCCGTGTCTGAATTCAAGCCAACTTGTGTCTTGTCTGTAGCTGGCAGCAGCTGAGATTCAATTCAGTTCCTTCTGCTTTCAGCTGCGGTGTGTTTTGCGGGGCCCTCTGGGCCATCCACCTGTGTATGTGTGTCTAGCAATCCCCCCAACAGCTTGGGCAGAATTTATGTGCAGATTTCGTGTTCACTCCCCAGTGGCTCCCTCTCTTCCGGGATTCACTTTAACTTTCCAGATGCCCTGCCTTGGGCCTCATGCAGATGGAATAGTGCCCTTCAGAAAAAAAGGTGCAAATTCATAAATGTCACCGTTGCTTTCCCATGTTTCCAGTGCAGATCTCCTCTGGTTCCTGCCTGCTTCTGAAATATTTTGTCCAAGTTTTATAATTGTTCTCTGAGTGCAGGTCCAAGGACTCTAGTCTTCACTGCTACTGAAAGCTGGCCCTTCCTTCTGAGAGTGTTTGAAGATTAAATTTTTCATATGACATTATTCATCCTACATGATTCTAAAGGTACGATCGTCATCACCGTCAACATCGTCGTTAACATTTTTTTCAACATTTGTTATTTAGCTACACTCAGAAGGATTGTGTGACGCTCCATGTTGAATACATATTCAGCTGTAGCAATAATAGCATCACATACTTGCCCCACTGTGGTCAGCCGGAAAAGGCTTTCAAAGGTGTCTAGTAAGACGTCCAAATCCCCAGAATGTATGAATATGTCGTCTTACACGGTGAAAGAGACTTTCTAGCTATGATTCGGTTAAGGATCTCAAGATGGGGAGATTTCCTTGGGCTGTCCAGGTGGGCCCGATGTGGTTGCGAGGGTTCTTCTAAGAGGAGGCAGGAGGGTCGGAGTGGGGAGAGGGTCATTTGATGATGAAGCCAAGGGAAACAGAGTTGGAAACAGAACGTGATCTTTCTGACTCTGAAGCCGGAGGAAGGAGCCATGAGCCAAGGAATGCAGGCAGCCTTTAGAAGCTAGAAAAGGCAGGGCAGTACATCCCTTCTCCAGCCTTGTGGACTTTGATGTTGGCCTAGAGAGGCCCATTTTGAACTTCTGGCCTCCCAAACTGTAAGGAAACAAATTTCTGTTGTTTTGAGCCATTAAGTATGTCATCATGTGTTACGGCAGCTCTAGCAAACTCATACCTCCCGAAATGATTTTGTTGTAACTTTCATTTTATAAAAAGGAAACAGGCACATGGACCTTCCCGGGTACAATATGCTTAAAGCAACTCGTCAGAGACTTACTTCTATATCATCACTACTTTCTGTATATTCGTATCGGTCTCTTACTGAAAATGACTCCATTGCGCATTTAGGCTTAACACTTGGAGAGCAATAAGGGGTGACAACGACGGTTTTGAGAAGCGACGCCCCTAGTAAGGAGAGCGAGGGAGCCCCCGAAGAAGCTGTGTTCACCGTCCTCAATGTCCCTACCTGCTCTATTGCTGCTGGTAGTGATTTTACGTCTCCTCCTAAGGGTTAATGATTAGTGGAAGCTTATAAACCAGTTAGTATTTCTATCTCTGACTGTTTCACCTTGAGTTTCCCTTTATGTTATGAACTATTTGTAATAAGCTCAGTGCTAGAATATTTTAGGGTCTAACTGGCAGAAAGAGCTGCGTGCCCTCCAGGGTCACAGGCTAGGTATCTGATGACTAGTTCTCGCCAGTGGAACGTGGGAAGAAGTAATGTGTCTGTTGCGGGCCATGGTGGGCAGTGTGTGTTGTCTTCCCCGTTTGTGGTGACCACGGAGACTGCTCCTCACCTGGGGTGTTAGTGATGGAGGGGCCTGGACTCTGGAGTCACTCCTTGGAGCGGAGTCTCCCAGGGCATCTCTGTTGGACTCTCTCTAACAAGAGGACTTAAATTGTGTCCTGCCATTGACGCTCTGGGACCATTAGGGCAGCCGCTCTTATCCACTCATGTTTTTAGCTAGGAAATCACGCAGTCGTTAGATGGAGACAGAAAGGCTAGTTTTTGAGGATCAAAACGTAGCTACGAATTAGGGAGGGAACTCCCGTATGACACTTTAACATACATCTTTTATATTCCTGTATCATCCCTAGAAGATAAATATTTGGACAGGAGGCTCGAAATGAGTAATGGCTTTCCCCAAAGATAACAACCAGAAGTTGATGGGACTAGGATCTAAAGCCAGACCAGATTTCAAAGACTAAATCTTATCAGTACAATGCACTACTTTTAAAGTTTCAGAACTAGGGACTGCTATAATAATTTGGTTCAAGCTCTTCTTTTTTCCAGAGGACCACAGGGAGTAAATGGCAGCATAAGTTGGTTTCCTGAATTTTTAATCTTGTGCACTAGTGCAATTCTCAATGGGGAGAAGGGGTATCTCATAACGTCTGGAGATGGTTTTGGTTGTCACGACGGAAGAGGTGTCATGGTATCTAGTGGGCGGAGGCCAGGGAGACTGCTGCACATCCTAGTTTGCACAAGACAGCCTCCACACAAAAGAACGATTCACCCCAACGCCCCTAGTGTTGAGGCCGAGAAACCCTGTTAAGGGGCGTACATCCACTATGTAGCAGAGACAGGACTCAAATCCATGGTACCACCACCGCACAATGTCTTTCTAGAAAGGTTAATTACCGCTGACCAGGGAACTCGGGTCCAGCCTTTTCACTGACCGCTTGGGAAGCCCAAGGGATACGTAACGGAATCACGTCACACGTTGACCTTCGACAGGCTGTGAGCTCTTGGAGTGCAGGGTCGAAGCCACGTGGTGCTGGTTTTTCAACGCCTACGTTACATAGTAGGTCTTTGATCCCCTGTGTATGAAGTTGCTACACGAATCATTCAGTGATTTTTCTGTCCCCCTGAAGTCGATCCTAACGACAGCCCCTTGTAAAATAACCTGAGAAAACTGCTTCATCAAGCACACATCTTCTCCCCAGTTGACAAATTGCACAGCCGTCCTCAGTCCTCCATGGAACCGGGGCCTGAAGATTAATTGTGCGGCCGAGTTCTTTGTAGAGCAGGCCCCATGCGCCCTTAAATTCCGAGGGGTGTTTGCTCTCGTCCTGTACATTTATAGCTGCCTCCTCATTTCTTCTGAGTCTTGTAATTCCTGGCAGCTGCTTTCAAAGGACAGTCACCGCTCCAGTGGCCGTTTTTCTGTGCACTGCGCCTTTCTGATTCCCTCTCCCGCTGCTCCGCAGCAGGGTCTGAGTTGTTATGATGTCTCGTTTCCATTTGGTACAGAATCTCTTGTGCAGAGGTGTTTCCTTAATTGGCATCTTTGCATTGGGAGCTTGGAAAGTGGGTGCCTCCCTTGTCCACCTTTGTCTCCACCTGACCCCTGGCTGCCCATCCCAGGCCTCTCTCTCCACTCCTCTGCATTTGGGGCTTATCTGGGGTTCACGGTCCTCCGAAAAAACAATTTCCACAGCCCGTGAGCCCACGTTATCTGAGCTGTATCTAAGGTATGTTAACCAATTAGAAAAATAAATGAGTGTGGAAAAGGAGGAGAGAGAGATCATACACAAGAGGTCCCAGCCCCCAAAAAGTGCTTTGTGGTTAGAAAAAAGCCCGGCAGAGGCCTGGCTCAGGGTTGGGTTGTAGGGGGGGAGCTGGCCCCGAGCGCTGCTGGGCTCTGAGTCTGTTGACCCGGTGACAACTGTTTCTGTGCGGACGCCGTGCAAACAGGTGACGTTCATCTGGGTAAGTGACGGAATTTGTAAACCGCCATGGTTTCCTTTAGAAGAAACCCTTGTCCTACATAGATCTTTATTGTTTCCTAAAGAACTGCTGTTTGCACCAGAGAAATTTCGACTCCTGTACCGCGGTCCCATTTCACACACCAGTGTGCTTACAGTCCAACACCACATCCCCGCGGTGCGGTGGGAACCCTCCTTCACCCACCTGCCGGCCGGGCCCAGAGGACCTCAGACTCGGGTGTGCATGAAGTACCGTGAAGGGAGAAGGTGGGGGACGTGCTTGTTCTAGAAGGGCCCCAACGCCCTGGGAAAGTCTCCAGTGGCTCTGGGCTTCTTCCTCTTGGTCCAGAACGCCTGTACCTCCCGCCTCCCCCCCACGCCCAGCCCCACCCGCTGGCACCCACACCCCCAGCCTGGCTCTGCAGATGTCCCTTTGAGGGGCGCTGACGGCAGGTAGCTGGCACTTACCTGCCTCCCTGTCCCGTTCCCTTCTGGGCCCCTGCCCTGCGGGGGGCCGGCCTGCCCCTTCAGCCTCCTGGGGTGGCAGCCTCAGGGGCCCAGCCCTTTCGAGGGCAACGAGGTAGGATCCCCTGTAAAAGCCACGGATGCATGTGCAGCTACCCACGCCCCTGCGGACGTGCAAGAACATGGTGAGGGCGCACCATAAGGGGACTGGAATAGGGACACGGGGACTGTTTGAGGACTCTGAAAAGGCAGAGGTGGTTATGTGCGTGATGTTTCTGTACCTGCTCCCAGCATGTTGTACCGGGTGGGATTCAGAGCAGCCGGCTCGACGGTGCTGACTGGGGAGACTGGGGGGGGGGGGGTCTGACGGAGGACAGGTGCGCAGCCAGGACAGGTATGGTTGGGGGAGGGGACGGTGACCCCGTGGGGCTGGCCGGAGGGGCTTCCTGAGTTTTATGTCTTGGTGACTGAGACTACTTGGGGCGGTTGGCAGAGCTCATGGCATAGAGTAGCACCCAGCACGATTTGCTGAATCAAGAGTGGAGATGTACCATCTGAGCACCGATGCTTCTGTTTCTTGGCACTTAAAAACAATTTTTTTTTAATGTTTATTTACTTTTGAGAGAGAGAGAGAGACAGACAGAGAGAGAGACAGAGCTCAAACAGGGGAGGGGCAGAGAGAGAGGGAGACACAGAATACGAAGCAGTCTCCAGGCTCTGAGCTGTCAGTACAGAGCCTGACCTGGGGCTCAAACCCACCAACCGTGAGATCATGACCCAACCCAAAGTCAGATGCTCAACCGACTGAGCCACCTGGGCATCCCTATTTTTATTTTTAATTAAAATTTTTTTTAATGTTTATTTATTTTTGAGAGAGAGTGCACAAGCAGGGGAGGGTCAGAGAGAGAGGGAGACACAGAATCCGAAGCAGGATCCAGGCTCCCAGCTCTCAGCACGGAGCCCAACGTGGGGCTCAAACCCACGAACCGCGAGATCATGACCTGAGCCGAAGTCGGATTCTTAACGGACTGAACCACCCAGGCTGTTTCTTGGCACTTTTCAAACATTTGTTTCGGAGTTTCTTATTTTTAAATGACTTAACACATTGTGTACCCCTTTTTGGTGTATATCTATCTCCTGGTCATTTGTTTTAATGTACACGTTTACCAGTATATCGTGTATATTAAAGTGCAACATGTCGGTGTATTACCGACATGATTATCAGACTGACCGTGGCCATCCCGGCAGAGCGTGTGAAGTTAGTTTCATTATGGACTTAGTAATTTTTGTGGAGATCTAAGTCACTTCAGGCATTCTAGAAAGAAGGGTAAGATTCTTTTGGATAAAAGGAGCTTTGAAGAGACTGTAGGAGAAAAGTTTTCAGGAAATGTTGGACATAGGAAGGCGGCCATTAGTGTAAGTAGGAAAATTTTTAAAACTTGGCATCTAACAAAATTAAGGCACAGAGAAGGAGAGCAGAATAGAAAATATGAAAGAAACTGCCGAAGGGGATGTCGGAATGAACGTCTTGGGCCGTGTTCTCACAGGAAGAGGGGAAACACCATTTGTGTTTCCTAATGGGAACCCTGATGGGAAACAGACCTAATGGGTCTGTCTCTGACGCGTCTACAGAGATACCAAGGGGGCGCTCCCATGTGGGAAACGTGTTCTCCAAGAATCAGAAATCACTCGTTCATGCTTCGCTTCCCTTCCTTCGTCCTGTGCCCTCTTACTCTGCTCTCATTTTTGTCCACAGTGCTTTTCCCTTCTGAGATGGCTCAGGACCCATTTACTGTGGCTGTCGTCAGGCTCTCCCCAGGTAGAGACAAGAGGATGTTTTTCCCCTCCTGGGCTATCGATGAGTGTACCTGTCTCTCCTAGGACAGGTGCAGAGAGGGAATTCGGAGATACTGAAGGAACGAGTACCTCTTCTGTTGCTTCCATCCAGCAAGGAGCTAGAAACACAGGCCTGGTTCTCTGGCCTCAGGCTTCTCTGCACCGGGGACATCAAGTAACAAGTCGGTGTAAACAATAGTGGGAGTATTCTCCAAGGGTTACCGACGAAGGCACTGGGGTCAGACAGGTGCAATTTTAGGCATATTCGCCAGTCCCGGCCGGCCGCACCTGCGCCCTTGCAATAGTCCTAGAGGGTCCAAACGGTTCCTTTCAGAGGAAGCACGATTGTTGTGCAGATTGGTTATAAGATGGGAGTGGGGATGGTCTCTGTCCCGCACGTTCGGTCCCTTTTGTCTGGCTAACGCCCACACCCGTCATTTACAGCAAACGTCTACCGGGTGCCTAGAACAAGCCACGCGCCCAGTTGCCGGAATTAAGGCCTCTCGCTTTTGTTTCATTTTGCTTTTGGATCCTGACCCTGTGCCAACCCTGGTTGGAATGGTCTGGAAAGACAGTGCGCAGTGAGATGTTGCCATCAGCGCGGGAGACTGCCTACCCGTGCGGCTGGACCCGCACCGCACACCCACAAGGGCAGCACCGTTTGCCAGCGAGTGAGCTGGGGTTCAGGGCTGTTCAATCTTGAACCCAGAGTGGCTACTTCAACAAGTGAAGTACAAGAATGGGGGACTTGAGCCTTGGGCACAGTGGGGTTCTGCCACTGACTCGGTCCCTGGCTCTCTCTTTTTGTGTTTCTACCCAGAGGCTGCTGTGATACACACAGTTGTCTTTTTCTTTTCTTTTCTTTTTTCTTTTCTTTTCTTTTCTTTTCTTTTCTTTTCTTTTCTTTTCTTTTCTTTTCTCTTTTCCTTTTTTCTTTTTCTTTTTTCTTTTTTTTTGAGATTCAAGTGAAAACCACAATGTGTTACGCCCAAGACATCTTTTGTTCTGTTTTTTAAGATGCATGTACATTTTAGGAGAAACCGTATTGCTGTTTTAGATTCACTCGCCCGGGAATCACTAGTGTTTTGCGTGAGTTCTGTTTGATTTCCTTAAACTTGAGCGAGGTTATGAACTGCCCCTGCTTTTGCTCTCTGTGAACACAGTTCCGCCACGTTCCAAAGGCCAGTGAACCCCACCCCGAGGGCTGGGGGGTCACCAGGGATCAGGGCCGTGCATTTGGACTGGACACACATTCGGTCCACCTGGAGAGCCGCCCCAGGGACACCGTGACCCCCGCTCGGCCACTTCCTCGTTCCCACAGAGCCGGCCCGTGGGGCTGTTCGGTGGGACACTGTTCCCGGCTGCCGTGTCACATATTCAGGCCTCCGATTTGCTTACTTTTCCTCCTGTTAGAGGGGACTTCCTGTGTTCCCTTCTGCCTCATCTTCTCCCCTCCCCTTCCACTTGGCTCCTCTTTCTGCCCCCCCACCGAAAGCCGCTCCGGCTCTGGGACTCCAGGTCCGATGGTGGGAGCTGAAAAGGCGGCCCGGAGCCCCCGGGTGAGGGGCCACGCCCAGTGACAGCACCTGTGCCCAGATGGGATTGGGGCCAAGTGTGAGCCTTTACCTTGAAACATCGGCTGAGAGGTCTGTGTCGCAGAGCCCGATCTTGCTCGCCTCGTAAGAATGTGCGTCTTTCATGTCTGCAGGGTGAAAACACACAAACAGAAAGCCTGTTGCATAAATGGGGCACTTTCACACTTCCCTAATTAGAGTGTAACTCGGTTGACGTTGTAAAGTGGTTTAGTTGTATGTTTCAAGAGCAGTAATTTGACTTCTGGGAACATACCCCGAGGGAGTAGTCTAAATGCCTCCAATTTGCTAGCTGTCCAAGCCCAAGACCGGCTGGGAGCCAGTCCCCCAAGCCAGCCCGCGCTCAGATCGCAGCTCCAGCAAGGGTGATGTGGGCAGACCTGGGAAAGCCGCTTAGTGAAGTCCTGCCTCAGTTTCCTCCTCTCTAAAATGGGAGCAGCAAGAATGGCGACAGTCTCATGGAGCAGATGAGAGCATGTAACACACAGAGTATGGGGATTGGACACAGTAGGTGCTCAGTAAATGTTGGACGCTCTTCCTTGACATCTCTCTCCTTTTTAATTTTTAAAATGTTTATTTATTTTTGAGAGAGAGAGAGAACACAAGCCGGGGAGGGGCAGAGAGAGGGGAAGACACAGAATCCAAAGCAGGCTGCAGGCTCCGAGCTGTCAGCAGAGCCCGACACAGGGCTCGAACCCATGACCTGCGAGATCGTGACTGGAGCCGAAGTCGGACGCTCAACCGACTGAGCCCCCCAGGTGCCCCTTGGTCCTCTCTCTTTGCCTTGATTTCCTTATTTGGAGAATATGAATAACAACTGTGTTCACCTAGTAAAATTATTGTGGCGATTAAATAAAACGAGGAGTGGTAACCATGGTGCGGGGCGTGCCGTAAACGCACGATAGATGTTATTAGCTATTGCATTTGGGCAAAAACCTTTATGAACAAAGCACATATTGCTGTACTATTTCTGATGGCAAAAATGAAAAATAAGGCATCTAGAGAGATTCGACCATTTCATTTCCTTGATATTTAGAAGGCAAAATGATGTTGACGATGACTTTTTTTTTTTAATTTTTTTTTCAACATTTATTTATTTTTGGGACAGAGAGAGACAGAGCATGAGCGGGGGAGGGGCAGAGAGAGAGGGAGACACAGAATCGGAAACAGGCTCCAGGCTCCGAGCCATCAGCCCAGAGCCTGACGCGGGGCTTGAACTCATGGACCGTGAGATCGTGACCTGGCTGAAGTCGGACGCTTAACCGACTGCGCCACCCAGGCGCCCCGACAATGACTTTTTAATAGCACTGGGAAAAGCTATTTTGAAACACTAAGTTGAAAAAGACAGGTAAGTCTTAAGTTATCATCTGAAAAAAATC
>NC_044305.1:135863571-135953571 GCF_007474595.2 Lynx canadensis | reverse complement strand
ACGAAAACACACACATACCAAGTGTTACCGGGCATCTACACCGGCCCTCCCAAGAACAAAAACCCTTGCTTGTTATTTTCATAATTCTATTATACGAGATTAAAATGATGTTTAGCCCATGATTTATTTTTGAACGCTTAATTCTTTAAAGTGATTGGAGTGAATCAGAGCCAAGTGTCTGCTTATTCACCACATTGTGGGGTGCGGAACTTAGTGCTTGATGAGGCAGAACTATAGCCTCCAGAGGATTGCAGCCTGAGTACCTACAAGGTATTCTTCCTCTGGACTTAGACACAGCTGCTTACGCTGTCCTTGTGCAAACAGGAAACCTTGCTGTGAATACTAACTAGTTTTATTTTACTTTAAAAGCCTTTGCATACGACTCAAGGTATTGACTTCCCAGCATTAGGAAGGAGACTTTCTTAGTACACATTCTTATTAAGGCTGTTTAATACTAATGAACGTGAACTGCAGGGGTCATCGCTTATTTCCAGCTCTTGGTTCTTTTTTTAATTGAAAAGAAGCAAACTTTAACAACCATTTCTAAACTAACTTCTCCTTTTACGTACAAGACAATCTTTATTCAAAACTTAAAAAAAATCAGTGCAAAATATCTCTGTAATGAAGCACTTGGCTCTTAATTATTAAAAGTAAGAGTAGAGGCTCCTGGGTGGCTCAGTCGGTTGAGCGTCTGACTTCGGCTCACGTCATGATCTCACAGTTCGTGGGTTCCAGCCCCACATCGGGCTCTGAGTTGACAACTCAGAGACTGGAATCCACTTCCGATTATGTGTTTCCCTTTCTCTCTCTCTCTCTCTGCCCCTCCCCAGCTCATACTCTTTCTCTTTCTCTCTCTCTCAAAAACAAATAAATACACTTAAGAAAGATTAAAAACAGAGTAAGGATAGATTTTATCCATAATATTTTGGGAGATTAAAAGCTAGATTGATCATCCTCTCTCTGACGGTACTCATAGAAGGATTGCAAAGAGCATAGCAAAACATATAAGAATGAAATATCATGATCTTGTGCCTTCCTCAAGAACTACTGGTGACAGTCCCGATAGAAATGTTTCTACTTTGAAACACAATTCCAAACAATCCCAATTTCTGTTTTCATTCAGAACTAATTAGGACAATAGAGACAGTACCTACACATAGATATTCAAGTTGACGGCCTCAGTTGTTGAGAATCACTGTATTTTTTGGTGTTCTTCATCCTCAAAAGCCCAGCGCCCAGTTACTCCAAGAGACCTTCCCAGCTTCTCCCGTTCCCTTTCAAGTACCAGTGGACAATGTTTTGGTATATTTGCTTAGCTTTAGGATATCTAGAATTGCCTTTCACTGTCAGTTCTAATTTTAAAAAGTGTGTTAGGAATCCCGGAGCTAAGAGGATCCTCACCATGCGTTTATTCCCAACACGCAACCTACTGCCATTGTGTCTTTGCAACGTGACAACCCACTGATGATTCTCAGGGAGAGGGAACCCGCTGCTTCAAAAAGTCATTGTTGGATCATCTAAGCTAACGAAATTCTTCCTTAACATGTGAAAGCATCAACACTGTGGATCAAACAAATCAAAACTGTTAACACCTGTTGTCACAGTGTGTTTTAGACTCTTCTGCGTTGACTCAACTTATTCGAACGGGTGTTTATTATGTATATAACTCAACTAACTATGAGAATGACAATACATTTTCCTTATATTATTTGGAAGATAAATATAATAAGCAAGAGAGCAACCTCATGGGGCCACCGAGAACAAGCTTCCCATGTTTGTCATGCCTACGTGTCTATGTCCTGAAAGCACCACTCAGACCTGTCTTCCTTCTTCTCTCACAACCTCTACATTAACTGTCTCACGTCCTTCAGTGATAGCACCTAGAGCCTTGACATTAAGGAGTATGCTTACTTATGTTTGTGCCCCAACAACTCGTACAGTGTTTGATGTGAATCTAGACAGGGACTCGGCTAATATTAGCGGAACATGTAAAGGACTTGACCTTACACTCCCCTCACCAAGATGGTTACTTTTCTCTGAAAACACACAGGTTTGACTCTATCTTTCTTCAAGTGCAGCCCCAAGGTGGCTCCTGACCAATGTCTAGGGCAATATGCCTTTTTTCTTTTTTTGTAATGGAACCCAACATTGCTGCTTTTGTGTTTGGGCAGCCACAAGATACCATTGATTCCCATGGAGTCATTTGCTGATAAAATCTCACGTTCTTTACCTGGTTTTACTCTGTCGTTCTGTACAGGTCAGTGTTGATGTCACTAACTTAAGTCCATTATTTCTAGTTCATCATAATGTCAGTCATACATGCTTCCTATGTGCTAAGAATAATCCCAAGACTTTTACTCTTTTCTTGCATTAACTCAATTAATTCTCACAGAAGCTCTGTGAGAATTACAGGAGTCTCAGTTGCTTAATTAATAAATGGGTTTCTCCTTGAAATTATAGGGAATATTCTAGAACATCAGAAGGTACTGCCACAAAAATGAGAATTAAGAGAATCTAGGGGCACCTGGGGGGCTCAGTCAGTTCAGCGTCTGACTTCAGCTCAGGTCGTGATCTCACGGCTTGTGGGTTCGAGCCCCGCATCGGGCTCTGTGCTGATGGCTCAGAGCCTGGAGCCTGCTTCGGATGCTGTGTCTCCTTCTCTCTCTGCCACCCCCCTGCTCACATTCTGTCTGTCTGTCTGTCTGACTCTCACCCTCAAAAATAAATAATAAGCAAAGAACTAAGAGATTCTTAAATTTCTAGAAAATGTGCTTTAGCAATATGCAGAGCCCCTTGCCACCCAAAGTGTGGCTTCACACCAGCAACCTTGTCCGGGAGCTCCACAGACACGCAAATTCTCAGGCGTTTCTCTGGATGTACTGAATCAGAATCTGTGATTCTACACGATTCTTACTTCCTTCCTGGGCACGTGCAGGCCTGAGAAGCAAGGGTCCATGGAAGGCGGTGCACAGGGCGGGAGGGCGGCCGAAGTCCTAGCTCCACGCACAGCGGCTGTTTGAACAAGTTACTTAACACTCCTCACCACAAACGCTTCATTAAAACGTAAATAAATACATGCAGCAAATGCCGTCTACCTCAGAGTTGAGTTTAAAATAAACTAGATTAGGGGCGCCTGGGTGGCTCAGTCGGTTGAGCGTCCGACTTCAGCTCAGGTCATGATCTCATGGTCTGTGAGTTCAAGTCCCGCGTCGGGATCTGGGCTGACAGCTCGGAGCCTGGAGCCTGCTTCAGATTCTGTCTGTCTCTCTCCCTGTCTCTCTCTCTCTGCCCCTCCCCCACTCACACTCTGTCTCTCTCTCTCTCTCTTTCTCTCTCTGCCCCTCCTCCACTCACGTTCTGTCTCTCTGTCCTTCAGAAATAAATAAACATTAAAAAAAAATTTAAGGGGTGCCTGGGTGGCTCAGTCGGTTAAGCGTCCGACTTCAGCCAGGTCACGATCTTGCGGTCCGTGAGTTTGAGCCCTGCGTCGGGCTCTGGGTTGATGGCTTGGAGCCTGGAGCCTGCTTCCGATTCTGTGTCTCCCTGTCTCTCTGACCCTCCCCCGTTCATGCTCTGTCTCTCTCTGTCTCAAAAATAAATAAACATTAAAAAAATTTTAAAAAATTAAAATAAACTAGATTAAATATATACACCAGATCAGCCCAGTACCCAGAACGTCACTGACATCTTTCATGTCTTTATTGAATGCAGACACAAGAGTTTGAAACAACGCTTTCTCTCCTCCGATTTAAAAAATCAATACACCTTCTTTGTGGAAAGTTGACAAAACACATTTTTAATGCCCAGTTTTATTTCAGCATACGCTAGATAAAAGCTAGCACGTCCACAGGTATTATGTCAATTTAAGCGGCTGTTATGAAAAATACTTGCACTGCACCTTAGGAAATCAGGTCCTGTTTTTGTAAGAGAATCTCTGACAACAAGAACACATGTGTCAAAAAATGTGTCTCGCCAAACAAAGTGAAACACCAAAAACAACCTTCGTAAGAGCTGAAGCTCAGGAGAAGGAGGCCAGGCTTTTGAACTGGGCGGCCACGTCTGGGTCCAGAAGGCTCCACTGAATAGATGAATGATACCAGGCAAGATGTTCAGGTCACGGAAACCTCAATTGCTTCTTTGGTACGTTTGTTGGTGTATTTCATGGAGGGAGAGATCTAACTCGGAGGCTGCCATAGCGTAGGCGCTTGATAAATGGTAGCCATCATGATGATAAGGTTTCAAGAGGGTTCTTTCTCTGTGCCTTGGCGTAGAGACTCAGTATAGGGTTTATCATCCATGTGGAACCCAAATCGCGTCCAGACAAGGGATAGTGTGGCAGAGAGGGCTCCCTCTGACACAATGTAAAGGCTAACACGTCCAAGAGGGTAGCTTACTTATCAAAGCAGCTGAAGCCGCAGCTAGCAGTGAGGACATGTGGTCGCCTGATCCTGTGTAGGGTTCTAATGCTTCAAGAAGGTCAGCGAAGCAGCCAAAGACCACGGTGTGCCGAATGGACCTCCTGCTGCTTCAGTAGATTTTACCCAGAAGGATCGGTCGCGGCACATGTGTCCAATTTGCCTTTGAGTCTCTTTCTGTGTCCTCCAGTCTTTCAGAATCGGTGAAAGTGAGGTCATTGGAAGAATAATCGGTCCGTCATTAAAGGACAAAGTTACATGGTTTAGCTTACAGAATCTGTTTTGAAATCTGTTGTACGTACTTCTAGGTGACAGGCCAGGTGAGGTCAACAAGCTCATTTTGGCACAGAGAGGGAGTCTGAACCGATTCCCAGGGAATCACTCCAAAGTAGCTACGTAAAACACCTCACTTCCGCTCCTGCCCGACAATGGCTGCAGAATGCAACTGGGGTGTGGCGGGGAAGGCGTGGGCTGTGGTCAGCAGAGACGATTCTGCTTAACACAGCAAGTTTCAGAACTCCCCTTCAGTGTCTAGTCTGCCCACCAAGTTACTGGGCTTGGGGCCGGCTCCGTGCACATTGGGATGAGTGTTCGTGAACTTTCTGTCTCCTGCCAACGTGAAAGGCCGTGGCATCCTCTAGGATGTTCCCCTTTGCTCATTTGAGGAACATCTGCTTGTTGCACAGTTCTTGGACTTCTAATGGAAAATGCAAAACAAAGCAGCAGTGGGACAGAAAATACAAGGAGCCAAGGCAAGAATGTTTTCCTGCAAGTTTTGAAGAGAAATGTATGGCAGTGAATCCCTCCATAATTGTGCTTGCTCACAGGGAATATGTAGCCTCCAACCGTGCCACGTTTGAATTGACCAACATGGGTTTGACTTCACAGTTGGTGAAAAATGGTTGAAATGCTCTTTCATTGTTGGGTGATCTCACGGGAGGAAACACAAAGCTGTACAGCCCTGATCCCTGTACCTGGTAAATACCCAGGAGAGGACACGAGACAGACACAGGTGCACAGAGACAAAACCTAACAGGACTGGGGATGTCACAAGGCAGCGTGTGACAGGGTTACGTGCGGGTCATGGAAGAGGCCGGCTTCCAAGTGAGGGAAACAACGTGCTAGAGAGAGTGGGCATCTGCAGAGAGGAGGTGTTGAGAGTCCTTTTCTGAAAGGCGGAAGGATTCCAGATACGCAGAGAGTAGAGGGCAGGAGCTGAGACACAGCTGTAGAAGGGGCGAGGTTTTGTCCTAGAAATTTGGACTTTTTGTTCTGTGTTCCCTTTCTTTCCTTTCTCTCTCTCTCATTCTCTCTCTCTCTCTCTCTCTCTCTCAATATACATGTAAATGACAAAAAAAAATGTGTTACAACATGCTTAGCATTTATTTACCGAATGACTTTCCTTCTAATTTTGAGTTGGAAACGCCGTCCCCCAAAGGCTCAAGACCTTTTGTTTTGTTTTTGCGGCCAAAATAAATATTAGCTGACCTGAGGAGACATTTGAAAAATCCCTGGGCCATCTTAACTCTCCAAAATCAAATATTTACCGACCTGCAGTTATCAAAATAAAAGCTTCTGCTCGACAGACAGTGCTGGCCAGCGCAACAAAGGTTGGCTGCAGGATGCTACAGTTGGACTGTTGAGACCTTACTAAAGAAATTGCTTGATTGCCAAACCATATTTTTTTGTTTGGAAAATTACTAAGATTGGCCATTTTTGCACATGAGTAATAGTGTGGGATACCCCGAAAAAGGCGTGGAGGTGGAGAAGAGGAATGGTCGCTTTATGAACGATGCAGATTTCAAAACAGCTGTGAGGCTCATACGGAAAGTCAACTACTTCTCCTTGAAATAAATACTCACTAAAAGATGCACACTTCACACCATCATGCTTGCTGGCATGCCAGCCCGTCTCTGGTCCCAGACCTTTGTGTTTACAAAGAGATTTTGCTGTAGAAAGCAGCCTCAATCAAGTGGACTCCACTACTTTGGAATTTATGATTTTGCTTGTAGACATCATGCGAAAGTACAATCTAGAGGGGACAGTCACTCTGTGTAAAACCGCTAAAAAATGGACGAGCGTAAGTCTCCTTCCTAGAGATTTTGACAGGGCAGAGCTGGGGTGGGGTCTGACGGGAATTGGTGAGACGCTTGGCAGGAGAGTCCGATGCTGTCGGCTGGAACACGGAGGCAACAGAAACTAGGACTTTGAGAATCTGCGTGCCAGTTTTGACTCTGCCATTTTCCAGACACGCGACTTTTGTGGCGCTCCTGGTGGTCTGTGAGATCTGCATGCCTACAACGTAACATATAGTGGACAGCAATCGAGAGGAAGGAAGGAAGGCTGCAAAAAGCTGTGATCCTTTGTAAGAATGCATGAGCTTGTTATTTTCAGAGACGAGTGGTTTGGGTGAATGAAGTCTTTCATGTGGATGTTTTATGGGCATTTTATCAAGCTGGTTTGCTCACAAATAACACCTCCCACAGCTCTGATCAGAGCTCCACCATAAACCAAGTATTCAGTTCATGGATGGACCGAGTAGTTCCTTCTGGCTTTTGACACAACAGGACAATCCAGGAAGTGGATGTGCTTGCGAATAGTACGGACAACTTGCATGGCCCCACCAATACAAGACCACGGTGGGTTTGAGTACCGAGGCGTCTGTTACCTCGATAAGGTAGATGTGCATTTTAACAAGAGACATGGACGGTATAGGGGCGCCTGGGTGGTTCAGTCGGTTGAGCGTCCGACTTCAGCTGAGGTCGTGATCTCACGGTTTGTGAGTTCGAGCCCCGCGTCGGGCTCTGTGCTGACAGCTCGGAGCCTGGAGCCTGTTTCCGATTCTGTGTCTCCCTCTCTCTCTGCCCCTCCTCTTTCTCTCTCTCTCTCAAAAATAAACATTAAAAAAATTAAAAAAATAAAAAAAGGGACATCGAAGGGGTAAACATGGTCCACATTGACCTTCTATAGATGAAAACTGAATTTCCTGACATTAAGAAAATACACTGGATGCGACTAATGTAGATTAGATACTGCCAAGTAAACGATTAGGAACTTGAAGACATTGTGATGAAAGCTAACTGAAATGAAACACAGAGACAGAAGTGGCTGAGAAAAGCGATAGCCCTCTGGGAGCTTTGGAACAACATAAAACAAATGCAGGAGAAATGAAGAAAATCGTAGTCGAATTGCTTAAAAAGAGTGATAAATAGAGAATGTTTAAAGTTTCCAGATTGCAAACAAAAATTATATAGAGGAATAAAGATGAAGAGGACAGCCATTCCTCATCAAAACTAATGGAAAAGAAAAGACAGGGAAACAGCGTCTTTATTAAAGTACTGAAGGAAAAATATTGTCAACGTGGAATTCTAGAATTCTGTGCTCGTACTTGATGTTAAGACTTTCTATACAGCTACAATCACAAAATATAAATTATAAGGATAGACATATAGAGCAATGGAAAAGAACCAAGAATCTAATAATAGATATGCTCATAAGATCAATTGATTTTTAAGATATATGCCCAAATAATTCAATGGGAAGGAATTTTTCTTTTCAATAAATGGCAGTGGGTCTATGGAATGTCCATATGCAAAACAATGAACTCAACTCTTACCCTGCACTATCCGTGAAACTGTAAGTCAAGGACTACATATAAAAGACAAGACCAGGGGCGCCTGGGTGGCGCAGTCGGTTAAGCGTCCGACTTCAGCCAGGTCACGATCTCGCGGTCCGTGAGTTCGAGCCCTGTGTCGGGCTCTGGGCTGATGGCTCAGAGCCTGGAGCCTGTTTCCGATTCTGTGTCTCCCTCTCTCTCTGCCCCTCCCCCGTTCATGCTCTGTCTCTCTCTGTCGCAAAAATAAATAAACGTTGAAAAAAAAATTAAAAAAAAAAAGACAAGACCATAAAACTTCTAGAAGAAAAAAAGATCTTTATGACCTTGGCTTAAGGAAATACTTCTTTCCTATTACTTGAAAAGAATGAACCATCAAAAATGGTGATCAACTGTTATTCATCAAAATTGAAAACTGTTTTCCTGTTCAAAAGACTTAGATAATTCAGTGGAAACACAAGGCCACACACTGAGAGTAAACATCCGTAAAACACATACTCAATAAAAAAACTCGTATCCAGATTGTATCTTACCATTCAGTAACATGAAAATAATTACATCAACCAAAGGCGGAAAATAGGTCCACAGCTCGTGCATCCAAGAAGATACGAAGATGGTAACAAGTAGGTTCATGAAGAACGCTCACAGTCAATAGTCATTGGGGAAAAAAAATAAAAATGAGATCCCATGACCATGGCTAGAGGGATAAACTTTAAGAGACTGATCAAGCCAACAGCTGGCAAGACTGAAAGGCTCTGTGCGTGGGAATTCAGGGATACAGCTGTTTTGGGAATCAGTTTGGTAGGTTCTTGCAAAGTAAAAATATATGCACCATATGTGTTAGTGTCCTAGGCTGCCGTAACCGAGTCACCCCAACTGGGTGGCTGGAACAACAGACGTGTATTGTAGTGCAGTTCTGGAAGCTGAAAGTGTGAGCACAAAGGTGTTGGCTGTGAGGGAGAATCTGTTGCAGCCGCTTTTCCCTGGATTCTGACGGTCCACCAGCCCTCCTTGGCACCCCTCGACTTGCAGGTGCACTGTCCCGATCTCTGCCTTTGCCTTCGCCTGGCAATCTCTCTGTGAGCATCTGTGCCCACCTTTCCCCTTTGGTTAAGGACCCAGTCCTGTCTCATTAGGGTCCACTCTAATGATCTCGTCTTAACTTGATCATTTGCAAGAACTCAATTTCCAAATAAGGTCGTACTCCCAGGTTGGGAGGTAGAACCTCAACATCTTTTTAGGGGGACACTATTCAACCCATACTATCAAAGGGTCTAGTGATCCCACACATAGGTGTCTTCCTCCGAGGGTTTTGTGACGGTTACATGAAATTTAAGTATCAATGTGCCTGTTGTTAATATACGTCTTACTGTATTGAATCGAGTCCTCCGTTTCATACGTGCAGGTGGGGGAGAAGGGAAAATTGATTTATTCTGTCCTTCGACGCAGGCAGACGGCACAAAATGCATTAATCGCGACGTGCAAAGTCCTGCTCTTGAGGACCATGCACACTAGTGGAGGACGTGCCATGTGGCTCTCAGAACCTGTAAGGCCGGGTCCTGCCTTATACAAGAAAAGGTGCAGAGAAAGTGTTTTTGAAAATTCAAGAGGGCTAGTGACTCTTTCCCTTCGGAGCGGGTCGGAGATAGCATCACGGGGAAAGTGGCGGTGGACCCCATGGTCGGAGTTGTGGACAAGCGGATGGAAGGAAAGACGGTCCAGGCAGAGGGGACACTGAAGCGGGCGAAGGAGCTGGGCGTGTGGAGAAGTACAAACAAGGAGCAGGAAGTCACAGACACGCGGGTGAAGCAGACCTCGGAGCAGTGGGTGGGGGTCCGCCCCAGGAACCCAGGAGGCCGGCCCCCGAGATGGTCTGTGTTCTGGAGGCCACAGGGATGAAGGGACACAAAAATGACAGGATTACTCCTTCTTCAGCAAGATGTGTCTGGCATTGGGTGCAGAGTGGTCAGAAAGGGAAGAGTCGCGCGGGGACCACTCGGTGCGCAGACGGTGCGGGAGAGGTTCCGCTAAGGGGCTGTCTTTTCTCTGCGTGGGGAGGCTTCCTGTTCACATAACCGGCCCCGTGTGGATCAGGTAACCTTCTGTGAATACCAGTCCAGCGGCGACATGACTAAGTAGTGGAAAAGGTGAGGATCTTTGGAGTAAAAGAGCAGGTACTCATGGGATACCGCGGTCTGTCCCTCCCTCTATGGGGGCGGGGGAAGCCCTCGACGACACAGTTCCGCTGCAGTGATGCAAAACTCAGCTTTATTTTTGCCGAAGGAGCGGGATAATTTCCTCGGAATCAGACCTCTGAATCATCAGCATTTGAGATAATGCCAATAGTGCAATGTTTAACAGGTGACCTTCATGCCATTATATTCTTCTAGAGGAGGACGCCCTGAGCATTCGGGGAAGCAGTACAAGGGTGCAGATTTCCAACTGTCCCCACATGGCACGACTTTTCAAGGTCAATGGCCAGAGAAACGGTCCCCGTGAGAAGATAGGGGATGGCTTGACATCACAGTAAATGCATACACTGGTTTTCCAGGGGGGGCAAAGGCGAGGTTGTCTGACCATCTTGAATGTCCTTGGAAAGGTGGGCCCGGCAGCCTGTGTCCTTGGAACGCACTGGGGCTGTCATCGCCCACCTAGATGCTGGATCTGCCCCTCTCAGTAAGTGGCCGCTTCCGCCTCCCGGCTGCTTGAGCAGAGCTATGTCTCTGAGCACAAGCTCAGTGATGACGACGGGAGACCCAACCGGGGGTGAGGGTTTCAGGTCTCCCCAGAGGGCTCGGAAACGGCGGCTGTGCTCAGCCAGACCCTGCACATATGTGACTCTGCAGGAAAGTGGGGGCTCCCTCCGGAAGGCGACTCCGGATACCAATCTGTCACTGGTGCACAACAGAATGAGTTTAGGAACAATTGAGTTGAATGCACACATGTACCATCTCCATGAGTTTCCCAGAGGGCATTTTAAGCAGGAAGCAAGATGTTTATTACTATGTAAAGCTCTGAGCTTCCTGGGTAAGAAATCTGTTCCTGTATTTCTTTATTTATGCCTGTACTTCATATATATCCACAGAGTAGAGAAAAATATTTTAGGCAGGAGCATCCCTGAAGACAAGGCAGGCTTGTATTTATAAGGGAAAATATCTGGAAGTTCCTGGGCGATCTGAGGGCCAAAGGAGTCTGTGGCTCAGTGCGAAACGTGGCGAAAAGTCAAAACAGCAAATAACTTTCCAAGATCCCACGCTGTTATTGGCTGGATGGAAGTGTGAGTCCTAATCTCTTGACGCCCTGTTCCCACTCTCTAATCCCATGTAACAAACCGCCCCAAAATTCAGTGCCTTAACGAGCCAGCAATTGTTTCTCCTTTTCACTAATTAGTTTGGGCGGGTGTTTTCATGCAGGGTCAGAGTGTTGTACCCCTGGAGTAGGGGAGGAGCAGGGGTGCATTTGCCTCCAGGAGGGCTCCCTCTCGAGACAAGCAAGTGGGCCATAGCTGTTTCCGGGGGAGGCCAGGTGAGGCTGTATTCAGAAACCTCACGGGGGTCTCGCTCTGTCTCCCTTACGGCGCGGTCTACATTTTGTTTGGTTGTTGCTTATTTATTTTACTAGCCTTTATTTTTTAGAGAAATTTAAGGCTCACAGCAAAACTGAGGAACAGGTCTAGAGATTTCTCATATATTCCCCGCCCCCACGTACCCACAGCCTCGTCTATTATCAACATCGCCCACCAGAGCGACTGACCGATTTGTTGCAACTGATAAGGCTGCATTGACACATCATAATCACCCAAAGTCCATAATGTACCTCGCTGTCCACTCATGGTGTTGTACGTTCTATGGGTTTGGACAAATGTATAATGATGGGTATCCACCATTATGGTGTCATACAGAGTAATTCGACTGCCCTAAATCTCTCTGCACTCTGTCTATTCACCCCTCCCTCTACTCTTGGGGACCACTGGGTGTTATAGACTGTCCAGGAGTTGAATCGGACACGATGTATCCTTTTCAGATTAGCTTCCTTCACTTGGGAACATGTATTTAAATGTCCTCCCTGTCTTCTCATGGCTTGGTAGTTCTTTGCTATTTAGTGCCAAACAATATTCCATTTGCCTGGATGGACCACAGTGTGTTTACTTACTCACCTGCATTTTGGTTGCTTCCAAACCCAAGTTGTGTGTGTGTGTGTGTGTGTGTGTGTGCACTGCGGCTATAGGCATCTGCATGCAGACTTTGTGTGGATACAAGTTTCCATTTCCTTTGGGTAAATACCAAGGAAGACAATGGCCGGAGGGTGATTGCAGGATCACGTGACGAGTTTTGTACGAAGCCACCAACCTTCTTCCAAAGTGGACGCAGCATTTTGCATTCCTACCAGCTGTGAATGAAGAGTGTCTGTTGTTTCGCATCCTTGCCAGCCTTTGGTGTTGTCAGCATTCGAGATTTTGGCCATTCTGATAGGTGTGCGGTGGTGCCTCGATGTTTTAATTTGCATTTCCCTGATGACATATCACGTGGAGCATCTTTTCATCAGCTTATTTGCCATCTGTGTGTCTTCTGTGGTGAGGTGTCCATTCGGGTCTTTGGCCCAGTTTTTAATTGGATTGTTGGCTTTCCAGTTGAGTGTTGAGAGTATTTTATAGTATATTTTAGAGAACAGTCCTTTATCAGATATGTCTTTAGCAAATATTTTCTCCCAGTCTGTGGCTTGTCTTCTAATTATGCTGATACTGTCTTTCGCAGAAGAAGCTTTTAATTTCAATGCAGTCCAGTGTGTCGATGGCCTCCTTCATGGCTCATGCCTTGGGTGTTGGATCTAAGAAGGCATCTCCATGCCCGAGGTAGTCTAGGCTTTCCGCTATGTTATCTTCTAAGAGTTTTATAGTTTTGTGTTTTACATTTGTGTCTGTGATCTATTTTCAGTTCATTTTTGTGAAGAGTGAGAGACCTGTGTCCAGATTCATTTTTCTGCATGGGGACCATTTGTTGAAAAGAATACCTTTGCTCCATTGTATTTCCTTTGCCCCTTTGTCAAAGATCAATTGTTTATATTTATATGTGTATATCTCTGGGCTCTCTGTCCTGTTCCATTGATCTATCTCACCAATACCACACTGTCTTGATTACGGTAGCTTTGTAGTAAGTCTCGAGGTCAGGTAGCGTCAGCGTCCAACTTTGTTCCTCTTCGATGTTGTGTTGGGTGTTCTGGGTCATACCTTCCTCTACGTGTGAAAGCACGTTTCCTCTGGAAGCTCACGGAATCTTTCCCATTCCCTTAGTGTACGGGTTTTAAAGCCTTTTTAGATCCTTAAGAGTGAACATTGCATAAGTCAGGGTTCTGTCTCAGTTGTGCTGTTGTTTTGACATAGAGCCCCTAACGAGCTCTGTTTTATAGTTGCTAATGTGCACCTATGATTGTACCATTGTTTATGTTGCCGTGATGGCTTTATTTACATGTTTGGGCGCATGGTATCGTAAGGCCTGCAATATGATATTCTTGTGTCATCTCAGAGATGTAGAAATGTTGTTCTCATTAGGGTGGTTTCAGAAACAACCTCAGAATGTAAAACGCTTTCAAGGAAAGCCTCTTCCTGATCAACTTTAAGTAAGAACAACACATCTCTCTTCATGGCGATTTTTGAAACGTGATTCTCCGGGTTAAATGTCCTATCTATACATTATCTACTTTTAGGATAAACACAGCATTTAACTTTGATTAAATAGGGAGGAGATGTGAATTTAAATGAGTGGAACTCAATTATTGGACTGATTACACAAGAAATATATGTTGTCTATTTTAATCTGCTTAATTACCGAAACAAGCTTTTCTTTGAAAATTACTCCATTAGTCCAAAGAACAAAATCAATGCATATTCAATTAATATTAATTATACAACAAACGCAAAGTTGAGTCAGGTTTAGCACAGTCCAATACTGTGATTCTCTTATTGGTAAATTGAAGATTAATTTGCTGAAAGAGAGGAAGAAGGGTGTTTCTGACTTCACTGAGCCTCAGCATGAATGTTCCACTGTAAATGTCAAACCAATCTCAGACCTGTAGGGATTTGTATGGGAGAACGCAAGGCTGGGGTGGGTGGGGGGCGGGCACACCATGCTTCGGTTTCCTCTGCTTCCAGTACAGACACTTGAAGAGACCTGTGGAACGAACTTGGGAGGTTTGGGGACAGGAGATTCCTTGTGCAAAACAATGCTTTAGTGATTGTAAACAGATCAGAAGATGGCAAAGGGACTTTCCTTAAGCTGCATACAAGTTTACAAATGAAGGAGCACAGCTGTGGTCAGAGGTGTCTGTGCTGCTGGGTCACAATTCTCTTGGGGGCCGCTGCCCAGGACGATTCACTTTGTCCAGAAAGAAGGAAAACTGTGCACAGCTAATTCATACTGCAAGCAAAGTCCACCCGTCACTGAAGAATGGCGGGCGTGGGGGAGGGACTTCAAGAGCTATTCTTCCCAGGACTGGAGCTCTCCTGGTCATGACTGGACTGAGCTATGTCTCTGCCCAGTACAGATTTGGTTTTGGAGGTACACCTTGTTTTAAATAACTCTTTATTTTACAAAGCTTTTTCTTTTCTTTTTTTTTAATTTGACTTTTATAACACTTCTACCAGGCATATAGATATATATGCATATATATATATATATATATATATATATGCATATATGTATATATATAATGCATTCATTGTAGTATATAACTAACATATATCACATGTATCAATTACATTACTTTGGTAAAATAAATGCATATATGTGCAAGTATTATTCTCCATCTGTAAACTAGTTTTCAGACTCAGACAGGTGGAATACTCGTGTCAAGTAGCTTAAAATGACACAGCTGGAATTTGAGGCTGCATTCTCATAGCCTACTTCTCTTTCTTCTGAGCCAGAACTCCCATTCAATAAACTGAGTTGTTTATTGACAGAAATAGAGGAAGATATAATGACCCCCAAATATACTTCAATGGTCATGCAAACTTTTCTGCCTATGCCGGTCAAGTTAACATCAAACTGACCACTGATCTGCTTCTCAACATGCCCTTAGTCTATGCCTAAATCACTAAGCATGAGACTTAGATGTGTAATTAATTCACTCACTCATTTATTCACTGATTGGAGAGGTACTCATGATTCCCCACTGTGCGCAAGTCTCTGGAGGCATATGCTTCCTACCGTTACAGAGTCGAGAGGGAACTGGAGTAGTGTCCAAGAATTGAGCCAGTATAGGAAATGCTACAGGGATGGTCAAGGACCTATGGCACCCATAGAAGGGAAGGACCAGACCAGAAGAGCCAGACAAACCTTAGGTGGCTTTTCTAACACTAGTTAGAAGTAAGAATTAGCAAGGCAAGGGGTGGCTCTGTTGGTTGAGCATCTGACTCTTGACTTTGGCTCAAGTCATGGTACCAGGGTTGGGGAATCAAACCCCATGTCAGGCTCCACGCTGAGGGTGAAGCCTGCTTAAGATTCATTTTCTCCCTCTCTCTCTCTGCCCTTCCCTCACTTGTACTCTCTCTCTTAAAAAATTAGCAAGGCAAAATTGAAGTCTGAAGGTTTGGGGAGGAAACAAAATAATGTTCTTGATAGAATCAATGGCAAATGCCAAGGACCGAGTGCCTTCTCTAGTTCGATTTCTCTTTTTCTTCCTTAGTTCAGTTCTTTCAACAACCCCCTGAGTTTGCTTTACTATGCCAGAAACACACATGCTCCCCAGTATCCATGCTTGACCTGTATGGATGCCAGGGTTCAGGAAGGCAAAGTAATATACTCCCTCCTGGAACATAGCAGAGGCAGACTTAACGTTTCTTTTCACAGTACTGCATTGTAATTAACCATGGTTTACGTGAAAATTCCCAAAGCACAGTTTGCCTTTAAATACGGAAAAGATAACAGCCGTTGCTGTGGCCAATTAGATTAGTCCTTAAAATCATAGAGCGAGTCAAGGTAATTTATTCAATGCGTCCTGACCCTAGAGATGGCTACGTAGCCATAACTTTTCAGTGGTTTATGTGTCATTAAGTCCGGAAGTGGAAGAGAGTTTACGCGGGCAAGAGACAATCTCCCTTCCTGGGTGCGGTAATTCTCAACTTACACTAATTCCACCCGTTCCAATTCACTGTGTGCTCTTTCCTCGTGCTGAGTGGACAGAGAGGGTGACAGCGAGTACCCCATGGCTTCTAGGTTGCTTCTGGAACTCTACATGTGGACACAGAAACAGGCAAAGGGCTTCCTGCCTATTTCCTGCCTTCGTCCCCTCCTCTCGAGCTGTCCCGGGCACGTATGTGCTGGAACACGTCCCCTCATATCCAAATCACCAAGTCGCAGGCACCGTTCCCTTAGGAGACAACACGTATTCTCTAAAAATCAGCCCCCAGAAATAAGCGATTACGACAGAGGGACAGTAATACAGTTGCTAATCGTGTTGTGTTGCATTTGGGTCCTGTTGGATGCCTCACCGCTCAGACTTGTACCTAATGTTCACGGCTTCGGGGAAACCCCGGTCTTCACACAGTGGGGCGCGTCCCTCCTGGTGACCTGTCTGCCTGGCAAACCGCTCTACTCGCTTACCCTCATTTTCCGTCTTCATGCTTCTAGATCCAGCTCGCACATCGTTTGTGTTTTGCCGCCCAACATCTATTCGGACTCCTTCTAGTGAAACGGGAGTGGGGGTTTGGGCGGTAGGGGGCTGGGGTGTTTTTTCAAGGTTCCTAACCCACGCGGGCCGGATGCACTCGGCTTCACCTCCAGCCTCTGCGGCGGGTGAACGCCAACTGGCCTGCTCAGACGAATACAGTCCCCTGAACGCGTTCCACGATGTCTTCGGACTTGGGCTGGCTCTTTGCAAAACCGGCAGGTGTTATTATGCCTGCTGTACTTGAACTTGGAAGAAACGTAGCAGCGCTGGAGTTGATTCTACCTCGTGCCCCAGCACGTGAACTGAAAATGAAGCCAACCCCCCCCCAACCCCCACCACCTGGGGAATGCACCCGAGAGAGAACGAGGGAGGTAGAGTCAGGTGAAATCAGCTGAGCCCCTGACCTCAACCTCAACCTCACCCCTGACCGGGGATTGGCCTCTCTGTTTCATCCACATGCCCTTACTCTTTAAGCAAGTTTGGGGTGTTGGCTTTTGGCCATTTTCCGTTGGGAGAACGTTCACTGATACGCTTTGCCCATCTTGCCAGGCAGGATAGATGGCTCCACCTTCCGTGTTCTCAGGACGCTCGGTTTCTATACATCCCTTAGCAAATGGTTTGTAGTTCGTTATATGTGTCTGTCGGCCTCTGGAGGGCGCTAACCACGGCTAATTCCTCTGTACGCCTCGGCAGATGTAAGCACAGTGCCCTGCACGCGGTAGGTGCTCAGTGAGGGTTTGTTCAACGAACTCCCAAGTTTACTGCTCTTCTGCAAGCTTCCAGTTGCTTTCCCTCTCTGTGTGTACAGGCTCCGCCTCCCCCAGAATGAGAACGCGGCAGTGCAAAGTTTTAATGATTAAAATAATTAAAAGGCAATAGAGTTACATTATCGTGACAACCTCCTCAAAGGTGAACCAAGTTAAACACAGTCAACTGATTACCATTGGAGGGAAACCAAATGTAGGATGGGAGACTGTCCGTTGTTTGCAGAGAAATGTCACCATTGTTGTTCAAGCCTATTTTTCCAGGGTTGTATTATTTCAATCCTTCTATGGGCGCTGGAGACCTTTGAAAAAGAAGGTATGAGCATTCTATTGATGAAAAGATAACCTTTAAGGGATTTTGGAAGAGAAGAAATATCCATCCCTGAGAGTGTCCTCCAAAGCCTTCTAAAAATGCTACCAGCTGAATTATGACGACATTTCCACTTCGGTTCAGAAAATCCACCCCGCCAGGATTGCAAAATACCAGCCAATTAGCCATCCAGACAGCACGAGTGCTTTCATTAGCCCTCAGATGTTTGCTACATCTCTCTCTTGTACCCACACTGAGTAAAAAGCTCTCTCATGGACCCCAAGTGAGCGCAATCGATAGACCAGTTCCATTGCATTTGTACCCTGGCTGCTTGGCAGATCCGTGCACAGTGACTTCACTGCCACTGCCCAGATATTGTTGTCTTCGTGCAATTTTCACGAGAATCCTTTCCTCTCCTTCAGTGGAAGGAGAGACCATATTAGACCTTTATCGATCATTTCTTGCCTGGGACAGAGCGCTAGGTAGCTAAAGCCTACGCGTGCTGCTTCTGGCTTTCCATAAATTACTGGCACGTCTGTCATTACTTGGCTTGAGCAGTGCTTTTTGCCATTAGGTAACAATGCTCTTGAATTTCGCCTTAAAAGTGCCATTCTGGGCACATGAACAGAACAGCATGGTACAGGTTAGGACAACAGACCGCTTTTGCGTCTGCGTTCACGGTTCTCTGTGACTTGTGAAAGAAATCACTTTTCTCCCCTTGATCTCACAGGCTCATGACAGAGAAGCAATTGGTATAGACAGTCTGTAAGGGTCATGATGATGTTAATATTTTCAGATTCTATATTTCTTTGAGAGGGTAGCATGCTCCTTAATGTGCTTGAAATGTGGTCATCGCTTGAGAATGCTCTCAGAATTCCTCGTGTCTCTTTGGCAATACTCACTGTCTCTTCCTTCAAGTATCTCTGCTCAGTTGTTAACAGGGGAGCGCATGCTCCCGTAGAGGTCTCTTTCATGTTGCGGGAAGCAAGAAATGTAATCGTATGTAAGAACAAGAAATTAGAGCTCTAATTATCTTTACATCACAAAGAAGTGTGCAAGCATTAGAATGCACTCTTGGAATATTAACGAATCTGGAAAGTGTTGCCATGTTTGGGGTTCTTCTCTCCATTGGCTGATGCTTTAGCTCAAACTTTCTAATCCAGACAATTTTCTGATGGCGTGTAAATCCCACTCAGGCCCTACCTGCCTGAGGAGGTATTCTCTGGTATCCGGGCCTTGCTTTGACATACCTTCCCACGCTCCCCTAAGCACATATCAGTCATTCCACACTGTCTTTACAATGCTTTGAGTCAGAGCAATGCTCTGCATTTTGAGTCCCTTGAAGGCAATGAGTATGTCACACCCCCCTTGTACGCCCAACACCCAGCCTAATGGGCAGCCCATCGTAGAAATCATAGTCAATGTATGGAAAGAAAGTTTAGATAAAATTTATTAACAAAAATCTTCAACAACAATGACAAACTTAAGTAACCACATAGAAGAATTCTCAGAAATATGTATGGTAGATAGGAAATGGACTATTAGGAAAGGAATAGTATGAAAAATATGAAAAGAAGGTAATGTACTTTTTGTGTTTCAGAAGTGTAATCAGACCAATATGGCTAAGGTACAGTTAGGTTGAGAGGGATTTGCAAAAAGCTTTGAAGGTCAGATTAAGACTTTATGAAAATATCCTGTGGACCAGGCTAAGGTTTTCATGAATTCGTTCTGTGGGCAATTTCACCGTGCACACACATTATCAAGATGGAAAGTATCTCCCTGGGCTTCTGTTTCCTCATATGTCAATTAAAGGGGTTAGGTTCCCATGTGATCTCCAGGGTCCGCCATGATCTGTAACCTATGCTGTAGAGCCCGGCTGGCTGGCCCACCACACATAGAAGGGGCTTTGGAAAGGGTTCTCCTCGTCTAGTCTGCCGCATCTGAGCCCAAGATGATAAATGACTGTAATGATCAGTAGGACCTACTTGCTTCAGCTTCCTTCCCTAACCATCTTGAAGGCAGTTCTTTAGCTCAAGACTTTACAAACACACAAGATCATTAGTTGAGGAGAACCAAACAAGAGAGGCAGCCTATCACCCTGGAGAGTGCTTTTCTGCAGAGGGACAGAGTTGAGTCAGAAACCACCTAGAACCAGAGCCGAATTGACTTCCTATTGAGAAAGGCTGTGTGTTCCAGAAAAAGAATCAGAAGCAGAAGCCGGAACACTGAGGCCGGTCGTTTAGGTATGGGTTGGCCAGAGCAGGGAAAATCTGGAACGCTGAAATCAATGTGGCTGGACTGAGACGTCCAAAGTACCCCAAGAAGACCCAATGGAACCAGTGTGGCTACCTTGCTGTGGCCACATGGGCTTGTATCTCTATCAACTTTTCATGGAGGTTTCCACTTAGGCCTTCCAGCCCCAAAGACACTTTAAAAAAGTTGCAAGCCATACGGTTTGGAGGCAAACCAACTGATGACAAGCTCAGAACGATTATAATGTCTTGTACAGCGACAGATTGTGACTAGACTTTGGTGATTATTTCATACTGCACATCAGTGTTGAATCACTATATTGTATACCTGAAACTAATACAATATTGTATGTTACTGACTCACGAAAGAAGCTCAGATTGGCCAATATGAAGGCTCTTTGACAAATGACTCAGGAAAGGCGCTGACTACCATGAATGGCAACCAAGTTATGTGGTTTTGTGGCAAAAGAAAAATGGATGTTATGGATGTTCGGTGTAAAAATACATGACCCATGGGGCGCCTGGGTAGCTCAGTCGGTTAAGTGTCCGACTTCAGCTGAGATCATGTTCTCACCATTCGTGAGTTCGAGCCTCGCTTCAGGCTCTGAGCCTGGAGCCTGCTTCAGATTCTGTGTCTCCCTCTCTCTCCTCCCTTCCCCTGCTCACGCTGTGTCTCTCTCTCAAAATAAATAAACATTAAAAAATTTTTTTAAAAAATACATGACCTAGAAATTTGGACTCAAAAAAAAAAAAAAAAAAAGACGTTATATGTGATGAGTTCCCTTGACTGCTTGCTTCCTCTCTTCCTCTTTCGCAGTATGGCTGATTTAGCCTTTTGTTCACACATGTGGGATAAAATGCTACCCAAACATATGAAGTTAAGGTTTTTGAGCTCATGCATGACATTTTACAGGAACACTGAGAATATTACTACAACTACCACTAATAATAATATATACACACACAGAGTCACCTGTCTGAGCTTACAAGCTGTGAAGTCAGTCACACAGCCCGTGATCTGCTGGCCCCACGTTGAAACTCTTAATACATTTTGTAAAAAGACCAAGACCAATATTTATATCTTGTACTGGGGACTACGAATTATGTAGTCAGTCTGTATGCATCTGTAGCTAAATGATTGATGGATAGATAGAGAGACAGATAGACAGAAACAGATGATGAGAGGAGAAGGAAATTAACCTTGGGCTGGGGAACACTCTACCATATGTTGAGTCGCTGAACAGTGATTTTTCTGCAAACTCACTCTCCTGCCTTATTCATATCCTAGCCAGAGAGGTTTCCATGCGATTGTTAACAGAGAATTCAACTTCAAAAGCACCAACTGTTGTGAATTTCACTGAGATTAGTTGCACGCTTCATTAAAAATGGAGTCCACGTCATTTATATGGGTACCTTAAAAGAGGTTAGAAAGCCACCGTTTCCAGAAAAGGCAGCATATTTGTCAACAACTCCCTCTCTGCTTCTCTTTGTCATACCTTCCTGCCTCAGAACGGGCTGCCACCTCAAGCATCACCTAGCATCGAGTTGATTCAAAACATGTAGTCATTGGACTTTCGGGCTGAATTACACGGTGACTGAGTTTCAGGCCGGTGTAATTGCTAACAGGCCTGGTCTGAAAGCCTCCCTTGTGGGACAGCTGGGTGTCATCCTAAAAATACCACAGATAAGTGGACTGACCCGGAGAATTCTAATGTTTTCTAATTCCACTCAAATGGAGACACATGCTCACAGGGACAAGATGAAGCCATTCTCAAACATAAAGTGTTAGAAACCCTCTGAAACTCAGCGTTAATCCCCATTGTACGATTATTTTGATTATTACATATTAGTGGTTTTCCGCCTTTCCATCATTCAGTTATTCTACATTTAGGCTTACTTTTTTGTTTTTTTTAATTTTTTTTTTTCAACGTTTATTTATTTTTGGGACAGAGAGAGACAGAGCATGAACGGGGGAGGGGCAGAGAGAGAGGGAGACACAGAATCTGAAACAGGCTCCAGGCTCTGAGCCATCAGCCCAGAGCCTGACGCGGGGCTCGAACTCCCGGACCGCAAGATCGTGACCTGGCTGAAGTCGGACGCTTAACCGACTGCGCCACCCAGGCGCCCCTAGGCTTACTTTTTAAATCATACATTTTCTCTCTGGGTAGGGAAATAAGGAAAATCACTGATTTCTGAACTATGGGAGCTGGAGGAACTATTGGGATTATCTACCTCATTGTTTTATGATTTCCAAGTATTTGGGTTTTAGCTTCGCTTTTTTTTTTTTTTTTTTTTTTTTGGGCCATGACTTAAATCCCCATATACAGTACTAGTCTAAGTATCACTTAAAATCAAATCACTTTTTATGTTTAATAAAAAATAAACTAAAATGATAAAAATAAAAAAGTCTCACTTGAAGCAATAATATCCATTGAATTTCATATTTATTAAACTCGTCGCATGCTTTTAAAACATACATACCCCCGTGTGTAACTACTTTTTCCTGAAGTTCGTCTACAACCACCTAAAATGGTTTATACATCTCTCATACACATACTACAACTAGAGGTGTGGACATAGGATCCAAACTTCGCTCAGTCAGTTTATTAACATAAAGAAAAGATTACCCCATGGCCCAGTGGAAAACTACAGGGTTAAAAAAATACATCTTAGAATCCTTACTTTGCATTTTCTTACTCTACCTTTTTTGGGTAAGTTACTTAAAAGCCCTGGCCCTCGGTTTTCTCATGCATAGAACTGGAGTTTATTCACCAACGTGCTCATCAGATGTTCCTGAACCCTAAATGGGTCCAAAGAGCACGGTTCGGCGGTGGGGGTGGGGTGACTCATGGTGACAGGTGGTGTGTGACCTGGTCAGGACTGTAGGTATTATTCGGAATGACACAGGGAGCCACTGCCTAAGGCCACAGAGGTAGTTACTGATAGACCCTGAACAAAACCAAGCTTTTGTAACTCAGTGCAATGACCTCGGTGCAGAACGAAATAAGCTAATTAGATGCCGAATAAAGTTCACTAGCCTTCCGCTCTGTCTCCAAAGCATTAGGTTTTTATAAGGCTGTATCTTGCCGATGATATCCGTAGAGCACTGGTAACTTCTTCTGATGAAAATACACGAATACAGAATTGCATAATGATCGCTGTTCCCCTCATTTTTTTCTGACATGGTTGCTTTCTTGCAATTTATCTCTTTAGCAAAAGGTGGAACGATTGGTTTGTTTCTGATTTTTCCTTTTCAATCGAACATATGGTTCTGTTTAAATGTGTCCATGTTTGCAACTTACAGTTGACGTTTTTGGCACTCAGAATAGTATCTTGCAATTATACTTCGTTTAGAAAGAAGGGTTTGCTTTAACAGCAGAATGCATGAAATAAAAAAGTTCAAGTCAAATTTATTGGCTGCTGAGAGCCTTCGAGAATGTAGACGTCTGGTCTGGGGGAACTCAATGGATTTCTGTTCTTGGTACATGCACCCACTTATGTGTTCATGTCCCGCCCCCATCCTCACGGCCATTACATGAAAGCATCTGAGTGTTGTACAAGGCTAAAGCTTTTTGTGTTAATCTATCCCATATGGAGTAGGTATTAAACAGACAGCGAATTCACTCAAGGCCTGGGGGCAAGCGTGTATTTGCAACATGGGGACTCTGTCGAGGGACTCTAGCAAAGAATGGGGAAAAGAAAACAGAAAAGGGCACATGAAAAGTAGAAGAGTGCTTCCTGGCTAAGCTCAGCCTGAAAGTAATCGTTTGTGAAGCCTATAAACTTTCTTCTCCACAGTGGACACCTACCAACACTCCAAGACGCTATCAGAGGGAGGGCTCTCCTCCTGCATCGCTGTGCCCACGGGACGCGGATTTACTCGATCTGTGGGTCTAATGGCAGAAATTAGACCCAGAAACAGCAATGATTCAGTGAAATTCAATAGCGTCCCAGCGCCAGATCCCAGACACATGGAAATTAATGAATCGCAGGAGTTCAGCAAAAGTAATAGAAATATACACGTAGCACCCCTTGAAATTTAAAGGAGACTTTTGTAGGTGAGGTACCGAATTTTAAGCAAACGAGAGAGGTGTTGAGATGCTCGGACGAAAAGCAAGAACCTGGGCCAGTTCACCATGTATCCACAGACCGTGGAAATCTGAGAGAGATCGAGGGCAACAGAAAATCTGAAGCCAGCCGGAGAAGACACACTCTTGCAGGGTACCCAGGTTGAAGAACAGACCGATTCCCCAGTGGGGAGGAATAGGAAGTGAATACTGAAACACCAATTAGACTGGTTTATTTCTATGATTTTGTATGTACATTTTTCCTTGCTTATTAGATTTAAAGTAGCTTATTCTAAAATACGGCTGTATTTCTTCTGGGTGAATTTGCTACTTGTCCCACACACTCTTTGCGGGGGGGTGATGGAAGCTTTATCATCCATTAATGTAGCTCTCTTGCACAGAATGAGCCCAAGCAAAGCCTGGAAAACCACTTATCAAGTGGAATGCATATGCCCTAGTAGGTTTGCAAAGAGAGGGAGTTTTCAGTTCGATGGTGTCTAAAATCTCTTTTAACTCTGAGACTACTGTTCTACGAGAGGTCCCCGGCTTCCGAAAGCCTCACAAATCCTCCTAACCTAATTTTACTTCTATGCCAATATCCGGATAGGACCAGCCCTCTGAGTCATTCAGATCAATACTCTTCTGGTCAGCAAACTTCTGCTCAACAAATACCCACTTCCTATTAGGAGCCCGGGCCCCCATGATAAGCACTCAGGATACAAGAGCGAGAAAAACTAACAAAATCTTTGCTCCCAGGGAGTTTACAGTTTAGGCTACTTAAATATCCAGAGCAGAAATGGACGCGTAAGGTGCTGGGATGAAAAGACAACGGTTCGGTGCACAGCACAATGGAGGGCTGGACAGTCAGGGAAGGATTCTTGGGCATGAGATTTAAGCCCAAATCTAAAAAACAGGGGCGTTAACTAGAAAAGGGGTGGGGTCAGGGTTTCTGGAGATGACACAGCTATGCCCAGGGAGGGAGACATTAACACAAAGTGAAACAAAAAGAAAACAGTGGTCAGAGGAGGAAGAGGCAGGGCGCTCTGAGGGAAGTGTCCTCGTGCAGGGGCCCTTGGGGACTCTGAGGCCAGGTTGAGTTTCCAGATCATGGAATGCATGGAGGGTTTATCGGCTGAGGTTAACGTGATTAGATCTGAATTGGAAAGCTTCAATCTGGCATCTGCCTACCTAGAAACAACCAAACAAAGCCAGTTTTTGAATTCACACCGATTTATACTCCCTTAGTAGACAATTCTCAAAAAAACCTTCTTCGTTGCTTGGTGTGTAGTCCACAGGTCAGTGGCCAAGGTAATTCACACACTTAGACCCAGTTGCTTAGACCCAGTGCGTGTTGCCATCCAAGGTTTCCTGGCCATTTTGTAGAAACGAGCTTCTTTGATTTCCTTGCAAAGTTGAGGTCATGGAGGAAAAAAAGGAAAAAAATCTGGGAGTGATGGCTGTTATGGTGTGGTCACAGTCAAAGGTTCCCCTTGGAGAAGGTAAATTAACTAATGGGATAGGTTAACAGCAGATCTATGAGAACATGAGACCCTGGGGAGAACAACAGGCAAGGTTCTAGAAGCCCAGGTCCGGCCCAGATGAGCACGTAGCCACCTTGGACTTCTGTTCACCTGCTTGTAAAGCAGGATTCGTTCCTTCACGCAAAGCTGAGGGTCTTTCTTATTTTGCAAAGCTCAGCCATGCACCGGTCTCGTGCGGAGCTCTGGGCGTGTGAAAGTCAAGTGTGGGACCGGCATCCGAGTCACCAGCGTCCTCCCTGGGGAGGACAGAAGCCAGTGTTTGTGGGGTCCCCGAGTTCTAGTCCCTGGACCTCAGGCGTCTGATCTGCACTCCTTACTCCCGCCAGGCAGGCCAAGGGTGCAGCTGCCTAGCCCCACCTTTAGGAACCGGGGCATCGGGCCTGAGAGCCAGCACCCACCTACGTCAGGCTGTTGGTGAGGGCAGGGGCAGCACCAGGGCCACTCGGGCCGGGACCCCTGGCTGTGAAGCCCTTGCTCTCCCCCTGGGCAGGCCCGTGGGCAATCACACCGGGAGGTCCACGGTCCCCTGGAGGCGCTCAGGAAGCAGGACCGGAGCAGGGCACGGGGACACGGGGCACAGCTCCCCCTGCTTGGGCGCAGTCCCCAGGATCTTGTCCACCAGGGGACTCACCGCACTCGGTAAACTGGAAAGTGCTCTGTAAACATAAGGGACCCGTGTGACCCGCACAATCAGGTCAGCTGTGCCAGGATGCCAAGCGAACCTCAGGCTGAGGAGCACAGGCGGGGACCAGGGCCGTTTGATTCGTCTGGTTCCAGGGCATTCTTGGCGCTGGCTAAGCCACAGGGTGGGTCCGCCAGCCTGCAGCACCCCCTCGTCCGCGGATGCCCGGGCAGGGTGTCATTTGCGTGGGGACCTGGCTGGGCGCTGCCCGCGGGGACGGCACTCGGGTCCGTCTCCAGGCCCAAAGGGGAAGCCTGACTCAGCCGGTGGGCGGGGGGGGGGGGGGGCGTGCTCCTCCCCGGGGCCCAGCCTGCGAGTCCGGGGAGGGTGGGCCCGACACAGGCTGTTTAGGGTTACAAGGGTTTCCTGGGCTCCCAGGCAGGGCTGCTGGCCGACAAACAGCTGTGCTGGGCAGCTGTGGAGGGACAGGGGCGGGGGGGGGGCTGTGACACCTGCTGGGAGTCCCCCCGGGGGGAAGCCAGGCTGGCTACTGACCCTGGTGGGGATGGGGGGGGTGCAGACCCGCCTGCTCAGCAATGCTAGCGGAAGGCCTGCAGACCCACCACCCACTCCGGACACTCCGCGTTGCTTTGGAGCTTTCGTGGCAAGAAACAGAGAAATGAAGAGAAGTGATTGAAGAAAAGGAGGGTGAGGCTGGAGATGAAGATCTGCAGAGAGTGCTGGGGAGGAGGGGGAGGGGAGGATGAGGAGGGAGGAAGAGGGGGAGGGGCAGGGGAGAAGGAGGGGGAGGGGAGGAGGGAGGAGGGGGAGGGGAGGAGGAGGGAGGGGAGAAGGGGCAAGAGGGGGAGGAGGGGGAGGGGGAGGGGAAGACAGGGAGCGGTGCCAGGGGAGGAAGGGGAGGAGGAGGGAGGGGAGGAGGAAGAGAAGATGGGGAGGAGGGAGGGGAGGAGGGGTAAGAGGGGGAGGAGGGGGAGGGGAAGACAGGGAGGGGTGCCAGGGGAGGAAGGGGAGGAGGAGGGAGGGGAGGAGGGGAAGACTGGAGGGGAGGGAGGGGAGGAGGAGGGGAGGAGGAGGAGGGGAGGAGGAGGAGGGGTGGAGGGGAAGACGAGAAGGGAGGAGGAGGGAGGGGAGGAGGAAGAGAAGATGGGGAGGAGGGAGAGGAGGAGGAAGGGGAGGAGGAGGGAGGGGAGGAGGAAGAGAAGATGGGGAGGAGGGAGGGGAGGAGGGACAAGAGGGGGAGGAGGGGGAGGGGGAAGGGAAGACAGGGAGGGGTGCCAGGGGAGGAAGGGGAGGAGGAGGGAGGGGAGGAGGAAGAGAAGATGGGGAGGAGGGAGGGGAGGAGGGACAAGAAGGGGAGGAGGGGGAGGGGGAAGGGAAGACAGGGAGGGGTGCCAGGGGAGGAAGGGGAAGAGGAGGGAGGGGAGAAGGAAGAGAAAATGGGGAGGAGGGAGGAGAGGAGGGGTAAGAGGGGGAGGAGGGGGAGGGGAAGACAGGGAGGGGTGCCAGGGGAGCAAGGGGAGGAGGAGGGAGGGGAGGAGGGGAAGATTGGAGGGGAGGGAGGGGAGGAGGGGAAGACTGGAGGGGAGGGAGGGGAGGGGTGGAGGGGAAGACGAGAAGGGAGGAGGAGGGAGGGGAGGAGGAGGGAGGGGAGGAGGAAGAGAAGATGGGGAGGAGGGAGGGGAGGAGGGGAGGGGAAGACAGAGAGGGGTGCCAGGTGAGGAAGGGGAGGAGGAGGGAGGGGAGGAGGGGAAGATGGGAGGGGAGGGAAGGGAGGAGGGGAGGGGAGGGGAGGAGGGGAGGGGAGGAGGGGGAGGAGGAAGACAGTGGGTCTGTCTGGGACAGAGGGCAGCTCCCTGAGGAGCAGGGCCTGTGTCACATACTGTCCAAGAGGCTCAGAGCTGCTCTGGGTCTAAAGAAACACAAAGGGAGCGAAGGAAAAGAAGGTTAAGGACTCTCCCTGGTGACCCCCCGTTTGCTGTCTGAGGGGCTCGGGGGCCACAGGACGGCGGGCCTTCCGTCTGCCGTCACAGCTGTGGTTGCTCCGCAGTCACCGGGAACGGGGCACAGCGTGCAGGCGAACCCCGCACGGCTGCAGGTTCGAGACGGGCCCAGGCCTGGCCTTCCCTGCGTGCGCACACAGTCGCCCTGAGGAAGTCTGGGGGTCGGGCGTAAATGCTGCCGTACAGGTGAATAAAAACTATGAAGAAAATCCCTTGTCGAGCGAGGCAATTCAGCAAAACTGCAAGGAGAGGGGTCCGGTTTTTCAGAGGACTCCTCTGTAGGGGGGCGGGTACCTGCCAGCACCTGACTTTGCCTTTCGTGCCATCGAGTCCCCGAGGGAAGTTATCTGCACAGGGCACGCCAGGCTTCTCTAAGAGGAAGCCGCGAGAGCGTCACCTCCAAAGGGACGGCAGCGGCCACCGACGCTGGGTTTAGGAGTGCTCGCCGTCCGGGCGTTATCATAGCTCACCTCTGCAAAAGCTGCGGCCTTGGGCTAATTTAAGAAAGTCACCAGAGATCTTTCCTTTGTACATTTGCAAGGACCGTGGGGTCGCAGACAAAGGGTTATTTTCATGTCTGTCTTCAGCATTATTATTATAAGAAATTAATATCATCCACCTTATCTAGGAATGTTTCAGGGTCGCGACCTGACCTGAACCGTGAACCCAAAACTGAACTGAACCACGTTAATTTGCAAAACCGTCCCCTGAAACTGAAACCCCGTGGTGATTTCAGCTGAAATGTACATTGAAACAATGTCTCCTGAAAACTCGGCTTGATGTATTTTGAAAGCAAATTAAGGTACGTAAAAATGTCTCTGACCCGCCGGTCCTCGGGGCTGGATTTGTAATAGGAGTCCAAACACATGCAGTGTGACCAAAATAATTAACGAAGAGAGAAACCCTGCCAGGCCTGAGCGTGAATGGGCTATCAGCTTTCTGGACTGTTCCTGGCGGGGAGGCGGGAGGGGAGCGGGGCTGGTGAGGATACAGAGGGTGCATGAGTCAGGCCTGGGGGGGCAGCCGAGGCACGGGGAGGGAGCAGAGCTGGGCCTGGGGCAGCCCCGGGGTCAGGCTCTGCCGGAAGGGAGGGAAAAGTGGAGTCCCGGGGTGTTCAGCAAACAGATGTAAACAGTGTCTAAAACTGATGGAAAGAAATATACCAGATCCTCAGTGACCCCTTGCACCGACCACATAATGGAAAATGAACAAGAAACCTCCTTGGGGGGCGCCTGAGTGTCTCAGTCTGTTAAGCGCCTGACTTGGGCTCAGATCACGATGTCACGGTGTGTGGGTTCGAGCCCCGCGTCGGGCTCTGGGCTGACAGCTTCGAGTCTGAAGCCTGCTTCGGATTCTTGGTCTCCCTCTCTCTCTCTGCCCCTTCCCCGCCGTGCTTTGTCTCTCTCTCAAAAATAAAGAAACATTAAAAAAAAAAAATTAAAAAAAGACAGCTCCTTTGGTTCAGTCCCCTTCGGTATACTGCTTTGAGCGTAGCGCATACGTGTGTGAGCCTTCTAGATTGGGGGTGGTGTGTAGGGAAAAGAAAGAAAGCAAAAAGCCTACCTTTTGTGGGCACAGACCTCTCTGAGGACGCCCGGCTGGGGAAGGAGCTCGCGGCCCTGGGCATTTACTATCATTTCTGTCCAGCATCAGCTTCTCCTGCGTGCGTAGACAGGTAACGGTACGACGATGTGACTGAAACAAGCCCAGAGGCCACCCCTCCCCCCTCCCTCCTCGCCCTTGGCCCATGCCCTGCCTCTCCGCCCGAAGGTAACCTCGGACTCAGAACACCCCTCTTGTTCAAGATCTCAGTTGAGTTTTCCTTTCATTTCAGCAGTTGTATCCGTTTCCTAGGGCCGCCGGAACCAAATGTGACCCCCGAGTGGCCTGCAACGACAGAACTTTATTTTCTCACCGTTTGGGGAGCAGGAGGTCCACAGTGTAGGTGCCCGTGTGGCCCCGCCCCCGAAACCTGCAGGGAAATGGTGTGTGCTTCATGGCGTCCCCCAAAGTCCGTGTGTTCAAGTCCTGGCTCTCAGTTCCTCAGAGTACGACTTCATTTGGAAGCAAGGCCACCGCAGACGCAGTTGAGTTGCGATGAGGGTCATGCTGGGGTGTGACCGGTGTCCTGAGGAAGGGGGACCTCGGGGCACACGCACACATGTGGAGAGCACGATGCAACAGTCCATGATGCAGCGGCCCTAATCTCCGCTGTGGAAGCCACCCAGGCTGGGGCGTTTCATCACGGCTGTGCCAGCAGACAGAAGGGCCCCACGAGAATCTTCCTTGCGTCTGTGTCCTTGGTTCTGTGGCTGCTGGCGGTCCTTGGCATCCGGGGGTCTGCAGCTGCCCCCTCCAGCCCCTCCCCCCGTGCCGACACGCCTTGTCCCCGTGCGTCTGGGTCCATGCGTCATCTGGACGACGTCCCCATCCCGACGGCTGCGTCTTAACGTCATCATGTCTGCAAAGACCCCATTTCCAAAGAAGATCACATTCCCAAGTCCCGGGGGGTTGGGACTTCCCTATCTTTCTTGGGGACACGATTCAATCCAGACTCCTCGGAGAGGTGAAGCACGCTCAACGCTCCTTCCTCAGATCCCGGCCACTGTCCCTCTACTCGCTACCGGTTGTCTCCTGCCTCAGACGCCCCAGGGAACCACTTTTCTCCTCGCCACCTGGATACCCTGTATTCTCTTCTCTGCACCACACGACAAGGTTGCCCGTGCCTCCCAACTGCCTGCACTAATGGCCTGTGCTGTCCATCTTCCTGGGCCACGACACCGTGGGCTCTCCGACATGCTCTCTTCTCTCGCTTTCCAGATGCTTCTAGGGTTGCCAGCTCTTTCCCAGAATCCCCTGCTCCTTAGATGCTGGGTTGGCAGGCCTTCCAGGCAGGTGAGCTGCAATGCTGCTCCCCGTCCCTTGTCCCTGGGCACCGGCGCCCCCTTTTCTGTGCCCCTGTGAGCGCTGTGACCCCGTAAGGTGCAGGCTCCCGGAGGCCCCTGAACAGCTAAATGGATGAGGGCACGAATGGGGCCTTGTGACTTTTCAGAAGTGGAGAACAAAGTAGGGGTGGTGAATCTCTGTCCCTTCTTAACAGCTGGGCCCAGAGAGACACCCCTCACACCCTGCTTCATGCTCTGAGGTGAAAAAAGAGAATTATGGCGTGCAGTGGAGGCCCAGAGGCCAGCACATCCTCCCCCTGCTCTCACTGAGCCCGTCTGCTTTGTGAAATGAAAATGTCGCCCAGGATGACCGTCCCCCTTCACAGGGACCTCGTGGGAATCAATAGAATATCTTTGTGTGTTTAGAAGAGATTTTCAAATCCTAGGACAGAAGGGGAAAGATAAAAACAGAGCCTCACACGGGGCGCCTGGGTGGCGCAGTCGGTTAAGCGTCCGACTTCGGCTCAGGTCACGATCTCGCGGTCCGTGAGTTCGAGCCCCGCTTCGGGCTCTGGGCTGACGGCTCAGAGCCTGGAGCCTGTTTCCGATTCTGTGTCTCCCTCTCTCTCTGCCCCTCCCCCGTTCATGCTCTGTCTCTCTCTGTCCCAAAAATAAATAAACGTTGAAAAAAAAAACAAAGCCTCACACTACAGGCAAAACCCACATCTCCAACGCGGCCTGGAGCAGCCCCCTTTGGCGGGTGTGGGGGGATCCTTCAGCAAGGACCGCTGCACACAGCAGGCGCCAAATGTGTGCACTTTCTGCAGAGGCGGGACCCCACACCCTGACTTCACCAGAAGAAACTTGCAGCCTGGGAGGATTCAAAAATCACGTCTTTCAAGTTATAAGGAAGCGATATCATTCCGAGACCTATTCTTTAAAACGGCAAACATGCAGGGGCGCCTGGGTGGCTCAGTCGGTTAAGCTTCCAACTTTGGTTCAGGTCATGATCTCGCGGTCCGTGAGTTCCAGCCCCGCGTCAGGCTCTGTGCTGACAGCCCAGAGCCTGGAGCCTGTTTCAGATTCTGTGTCTCCCTCTCTCTGACCCTCCCCCGTTCATGCTCTGTCTCTCTCTGTCTCAAAAATAAATAAACGTTAAAAAAAATAAAAAAAAATAAAAAAAAACCGGCAAACATGCAATAATTTTACCAGAGTAAAGTATGCAACGCAAGTATACGCATAACCTAGGTCACTTTGACCATGGCTTGTGCGGTTCAGAAAAGGAAATAATTGGGGCGCCTGGGTGGCGCAGTCGGTTAAGCGTCCGACTTCAGCTCAGGTCACGATCTCGCGGTCCGTGAGTTCGAGCCCCGCGTCGGGCTCTGGGCTGATGGCTCGGAGCCTGGAGCCTGTTTCCGATTCTGTGTCTCCCTCTCTCTCTGCCCCTCCCCCGTTCATGCTCTGTCTCTCTCTGTCCCAAAAATAAATAAACGTTGAATAAAAAAAAAAAAAAAAAAAAAAAAGAAATAATTTGGGTAGTCGAAACTCTGAACAGACCGTCCGTGACAGATGAGTGATAATGAGTAACCCAGGGTTCTGTCCATGTCTTCTCACTTTTTTTTTTAATGTTTATTTATTTTTGAATGAGAGAGAGAGAGAGAGAGAGAGAGAGTGTGAGCAGGGGAGGGGCAGAGAGAGAGAGGGAGACACAGAATCCGAAGCAGGCTCCAGGTCCTGAGCTGTCAGCACAGAGACCTACGCGGGGCTCGAACCCATGAACTGTGAGATCATGACCTGAGCTAAAGTCGGACGCTTTAACTGACTGAGCCACCCAGAAGGCTCTCTTCTTACTTCTAATTCAGAGCAGGAAAGGGCACATTCGGTTGATGGCTGTGAACAAATTAAGAGGCAAACTGAAAGCAATTCCATTTAAAAATATACACAGAACATGCACCGCCCAGGGTGTCTATAAATGTCCAGGTTTCCAGCTCTGGGACTAGGGCAGCTAACCCTGGCTGGAATCCTACCTCTTGCGCCTATTAGCTGTGTGACACTGGGCTACTTACTTGAGCTCTCTGAACCTTGGTCTCCTCCTCTGTAACACGCATGTTGTAACAAACACCTCATGGGTTCTTGCTCTCATGTTTCCGAGCAAACTGTGCCATCGTACTCGGTGCGGTGCCGTCCGGGTGATGTGTGTTCAGTGCTTTTTATCCACCTAGGACTTCAGATTGGGGCCAGCCAGAAACACAACCATCTCACCGAAAATTAAAATCAGCTGGTTTGGTTTGGAGACTCCCCCCCCGTCCCCCACCCCTGCCAAATGCTACAATTTTTATTTTTTTGCTTTGCCACATTAACTTCATTAAATATTCGTGGGCATTGCTCGTCTCTTGGGGATCTGCCTGGGAACCCTGGGAGGAAAAGGCCCGTCCTGTGTCCTCTGAAAGGTCCCCCTGCGCTGGTGGACATGCTTGGATGCTGGAGGTGGGCAATGGGAGGGCGGGCGATGACTGAATGAAGAATGAGGAAGGCTGGAGGCAGAAGAAGGTCCCCTCAAGGGCAGAGCGCGGCTCCTGAACGAGGCGGCAAGAAGCCCTTTCCGGGGCTGTGCGGCCACACGGTCCGCCTGGTTTGTTCCCTCGTGAAGCGGAAGGTGCATCTGCCCAGGGAGGCTCTGTCTCTACGGTCAAGGGCAGGAGGGACCTGGAGGGACTCAGGGCTTGTCCTGCAGCCCACTCCCAGGTCCGTGGTTTCAGGAGAGAGGGCCGGCACTTGGAATGTCCACAGTTTCTGGAAAATACTCGATCAATGTATCCTGTCTTCCCAAAGGCCGTCTCCTCAACGCAGAGACCGTTTGTATCCATCCACAGAGCGCGAGGTACCAGAGTGAAATCGCCTTGCGGCCTTTTTGAGGTTTCTTTGTGCTTCGTGCTGGCGGAACCACGTGGAGCTGGGAGCCCACGCGGACAGGCTTGGGCGGCCGCCCTCCACGGACGGTCCTCCCTGACTCTGCTCACACAGATTTCCTCTTTGCACACCTCACTTAAGCACGGCTACCTCAGTTCATTCAGATTAGAGGAGTGTTTGCCTTCTTGACCGAAGTGGCGAAACAGGAGTTGAAATAATATTGGTAAGATTATTATCAATATTATTACCAATAATATTGATTTCCCATTTTCTCGGGGACGAAACTGACTCAGAGGAGGCAAAATGTGGGGCGGAGCTCTGTGCTCTGCACGTGTGTGTGTGGGGGGGGAGGGGGGCGGGGTTACTATTTTCATTCCATAGATGAGGAAACTGAGATTTACATGGTTTAAGGAATTCGCCAAAGGCCGTCAGTTAGTTCACGGTGGAGCTGGGATTTAAACTCGAATTTTCTAGCTACCTTTGTGATTTCATTTAAATTATACTGAGTTACCCACATCAATGTAGTTTACTTAAAGGGGAGCCTGGGTGGCTCAGTCAGTTGAGCGTCTGACTTCAGCTCAGGTCAGGATCTCACGGTTTGTGAGTTCAAGCCCCGTGTCAGGTTCCGTGCTGACAGCTCAGAGCCTGGAGCCTGCTTCGGATTCTGTGTCTCCCTCTCTCTCTGCCCCTCCCCCGGTCATGCACACAAGCGCACACACACACACATACTCTCTCTCTCTCTCTCTCTCTCTCTCTCTCTCAAAAATAAATATACATTAAAAGATAAAAAGAAATAGGGCCCCCAAGCTGGATAAGCATAAATGGTGCCCGATTTTGCACAATATTTCCTACGTGCGTCTCGGGCCACAAATCCGGATGTAGATAAAATGCTAATTTCTTGGCGGCTCGTTACATGACTTGTTATCTGAGTGACAGTCACGTCCCCAGGGTCACAGAGCACAGCCTCCGGCCTTGCCGAGGTTTCAGATGGGGACTGCAGAGCTGAGGATGGGGTCACTGACCCACAAAGCTGTGGCTGACACGTGAACCCCCAACACCCAGGACTTCCACACCAGGGGGCCCTCTGCTGCTCGGGGTCATGTGCAGGAGCCCAGATCCGGGGTGCAAGGGTTGGACACATCACCGGGTCACCTGCCCCCGAGAAGCGGGGCTGTGCTCTGGTCGTTAGGTTAAGGATCAAGGCACACAACCCATAGACCTCTCCTGTCCTCATTTCTTTCTTTCTTTCTCATTGTTTGGGAGAAATCATTCTTCCTCCGTGCTCCTGGCCAAGACACTTGCTATGAACACTGTATATCCCCTCCTTTCCAATGTGACTTGGGCATTCAGAAAGAGAATCCAAGAAGGAAGTATATGGTGGCAACTCAGAGCCCTCTGGGGCCGTGATCACACAAGCAAACTCCCTAATGAATAAGGAAAATAGAAAAAGGAAAATAAAGAAGGAGACACAGAAATCATAATAGGTTAATAGCTACATCTGGTGTTTACAAAATCTATAGATCTATATTTCCATGCAGTTGTGGCTTGCTCTCTGTATTTACCTTCAAGAAAATATGCCAAAATGCTATCAGTGGTTATGTTAGGTAGTGGCTGGTAGGATTTTCAATGGTTTTAATGTGTAAAAATTCCTTGGTAAACGTGTTTTATTAATAATTAGAGTAAACAATACTATTTCGTAAAACGATGCACATAGATATGTTTTAGTATAAGCGACTGAAAACTTTTAAGATGGTCGAGAGAGTAATATATAGAAAACAAGCTATCATTTGTGATTTTCAGCACAGGGCAAGGACGAAATTCTGTTTCCCCTGAAGGATGGCAGATTAATATCCCCCAGCCTATTTATACAGTTAGTAACGAGCAACATGAGCGTGTAATGTGAAGTATCAGCTCCATCATTGTTTCACACAATTTGGGCAGAGGATGTGGTTCTCCAAGTAGACCATGTGACATGTAATTTTCATTGTGACGTTTTTATTGACCCTTAGCTGTGTAACTTCATGTACTATCTGACAAGAGAAGTGGAAAATGACACTCAGCTCTGGCTGTTTTGGGGACCCCTGGCAGGGAGGAAGCTAGAAGGTGAACATCCCTCTTCTTGAAGCTTCCAGAATTTCTCCTGATGATGTGCTCCAAAAGTACCACCTGGGACAGGTCACCATCGTAGTTATAGAGACACATGAATCAGTAAGACACTGTAACACACAACGGAACTGTGAACAGTCTAAGGACCCAGTTCTTCGCTCCTCCTTGAAGCCTGGTTTCGATGACGGCTCAGGTCTTCTGACACGCTCCCTTCCTTTTCAGCTTCATCTCCATACGAGCCGTCCCCCAGCTTGGAGCCATGTTGAGTTCTCTGAACTGTAAATCTGACCATGAGGCTCCCATGGGGAATGGCTCTCCATTGCTCCCAGGACGAAGTCCCCACCACAAGGCACCATGCAAAAGGTTTTCCCAGTAGAAGCTTCTCCAAAGAAGATATACATGTGGTTGATCTAAATGGGTAACAAGGCCATCCAAAGATGGTCAACATCATTAGTCACTGGGGGGGTGCAAATCAAAGCCACTGTGCAATGGCCCTTCTCATTACATGTCCTCATTACGTTACACACAGAATATCACATGTCCAGCAATTCCACTCTTAGGCATATACTCAAAAGAATCGAAGACAGGTGTTCCAACAACAGCTTGCATAGAATTGCTCATGGCAGCAGTCCTCACCATGGCCAGAGGGAGGGAACAGTGCAAATGACTCTCGACGACGAGGTCAGCTCTTGGCTTACAGTGGAATATCATTCAGCTGTAAAAACAAACACAGTGTGGGGTGCCTGGGTGGCTCAGTTGGTTAAACATCCAACTTCGGCTCAAGTCATGATCTCGCAGTCAGTGAGTTTGAGCCCCGTGTCGGGCTCTGTGCGGACAGCTCAGAGCCTGGAGCCTGCTTCAGATTCTGTGTCTCCCTCTCTCTCTGCCCCTCCCCTGTTTGCACTCTGTCTCTCTGTCTCTCTCTCAAAAACAAATAAACATTAAAAAATTAAAAAAAAAAACAACACAAACAGTGCTTCGTATGCTTCAGTGTGGACAAGGCTTGAACATTTTTTTTAAATATTTATTTATCTATTTTGAGAGAGAGAGAGTGAGAGAGTCAATGAGAGAGATTTAGAGTGTGAGTGGGGAGAGGGACAGAGAGAGAGAGAGAAAATCCCAAGCAGGCTCCGTACTGTCAGGGCAGAGCCCAGCGTGGGGCTCAATCCCATGAACTGTGAGATCGTGACCTGAGCCGAGATCAAGAGTCAGACACTTAACCGAATGAGCCACCCGGGAGCCCCCAGGCTTAGAAAATGTGATTCCAGGGGAAAGAAGCCAGGCGTAAAAGGCCACCTGTTGGATGATTCCACTGAAATGGGATATCCAGAAAAGGCGAATCATAGAAACAGAAAAGAAATGAGTGGTGGCCAGAGGCAGGGGTGGGGAAAGGAGGCGATGTAAGGAGTGATTGCTAACACAGGCCAGGAATGTGGGGGTGAAGACTTTTTTGGAAATAGATAATGGCGGTGGTTGAACAACTGAATTGGACACTATTGAATTATTAAAACGGTAATTTTTATGCCATAGGTTCACTTACGTAATAACAAGATAATGTTCTCGAGGCTTTCTGTATCTGAGTGTAGCTTTACTTCTTCTGATTCTTCTGCCCCAGGCCTGTCCCCCGTGAGCAGGCCAGGCCTCTCGCTCACACTTCACAGACTAGACACGCTGGCCTCGTATCGTCGTTTCCGTGGTCACATGACTCCCCGTGCTTCAAAGCGTGAGCCCTGCCGCTTTCCTCTCTGCCTAATTCTTGCTGGAGAACGCACTCGTGTTTCGGGGCAGAACTCCTATCGCCACCTCACGAAACCTTGCCCCAAACGCTCAAAGTAGATTTGTGCACCCACTCACCCCTGTGGACATTTCTAGCAAATCTCTGTGATAGTGTCGCGGTTACTATGGCTGCGTAACAAACGGCCCCATGGCTTAGCGGCTGAAAAGAGTGGCAGCACTGGGGAGCCTGGGTGGCTCAGTTGGTTAAGCGTCTGAACTTCTGGTTTTGGCTCAGGTCATGATCCCACGGTTTGAGAGATCGAGCCCCACATTGGTCCTTGAGCTGACAGCGCAGAACCTGCTCGGGGTTCTTTCTCTCTCTGCCCCTTTCCTGTGTGCTCCCTATCTCTTTCTCAAAATAAATAAAAATAAACTTTTGAAAAAAAAACAAAACAATGACAGCATTCACTTTATTTGCGCATCTGCAATTTGGGCAGGACTTGTTAGGAACAAATCCTCTCTGTTCCATGAAGCCCCAGACAGGGCGACTTGGAAGCTGGGCTCATTGAAACGCTCACCACTCACAAGTCTGTTGACTAATGTGACCCCTGGCCACAATCTCAGCTGGGTATCAGCATGGGTCAAGCTGTATCTCCTGAACGTTCACATAACATGGCCGGTGGGTTTCCAGGGCAGGGCCTTGAGCTAGAGAGAAGTAGGCAAAGGGTTTTATTGTCCTTATGCCCTTGTGTCATGAGTCACACGGTGTCACCTCTGTCACATTCTCTTAGAAGCGTGTCACTAACACCAACTTAATGGGAGGTGAATTAGACTCTACGTTTTTTGAACAGAGTGTCCAAGCACTTGGGAGCATATGTTACAGTCATCGTGAATATTCCTCTAGTCGGAGAGTACCCACCCCAGACCTCCATGGCCTTCCTTACTTCCCCTATAATATTCTTTCTTAGGTCTCATTTTGTGTCTTCTCTTTGCTAGCTTGTTAGCTGCACGAGACGGTATCAGTTTTGCTCAGTGTCATGTTATCAGTACACATGCCTAAATATTTATTGCAAGAATAAATAATATTTCATTGCCCTCATTAGTTTGCTAGATTTTTCTCAAACTACTACTGCCTAAAGGCAGCAGTTGTGTCTTATACGGCATCACCATCCCTGCACTAGGCCCCGGGGTGTCTGACCCAGAGCAGAAACCATAGTTATTTGTGAAAGGAATCAATCAACGCATCGACTGATTGATGAAGGCATTTGTTTGCTGGGGATGTGTGTGTATTTGCACATGTAGGGGTTTTCAAGAGACTTTTTCATATGTCTGCTCACCTCAGTGAAAATAGACAATTATTTTTCTTACAACTTTACATTCAGGGCTAGCAAGCTAGGAAAGAACTCAAAACAAACAAACAAACAAACAAACAAACAAAAACACCAACCAGTAAGCATTCAGCATATTCATTACATTTACTAATAAATAAATTAATGAATGACTTTGTAGTTTGTTCTTCTTTTAAAAATGTTTATTTTGAGAAAGAGAGACAGCATGAGCAGGGGAGGGGCAGAGGGAGAGGGAAAGAGAGAATCCCAAGCAGGCTTCGTGCTCAGTGTGGAGCCTGACCCGGGGCTCGATCCCACGAACCGTGAGATGTGACCTGAACCGAAATCAGGTCAGATGCTTAACCAACTGAATCACCCAGGCGCCCCTAGAGTTTGCTCTTTTTATAGAGAAACAAGTTGAGGGATATCAGTCTTCAATGGCTACGTGTTATGTTACATTCAATGCATTCTACCATAATCTGCTATTTCGTTAACACTTTTTTTTTTTTTTTTAATATTAGCTCTGACCCAGCCTAGAGCAGTGGTTTCCAAACGGGGTTGATTTTGCCGGGCCAGGAGGCATTTGGCAACGTCTGGAGACTTTTCTGGTCGTCTTAAGTGGGTGGGAGCCAGGGTGCTGCTGAACCCCTAGAGGGCACAGGACCGTCGCCCACGAAGGAGAGGCACCCAGCCACACTTCTCACTATTGCAGAGGTCAGGAAACGGGACACAGAGATGACTAAGACGCACCCTTTGTCCCCCCCGGACCCACGACAAAAGGAGGCGTGGCAATGAAGAGTTCCATCAGGGTGACGTGGATGTAATGAGCCCACACGTCCGCCCCGCTTTGTGCACCTGCACACGTGTCTCCTCTGCTGGCTGCTGGGGCGTGACGCGTCATCCGCAGGGGTCGGTGTGGGGACCCCCCAAAGTGCCTTCTACGTTCAGTCCTCATCGGCTGTTGTTGTTGTCGTCATTTATATCATTACCCAGTGTAAGATATCTCCACATATTGAATGTCACGATACATATTCTGAGGTCCGTACTTGAAAAACCTTTGTTAAAGTCCGTGCACCAATGGAATGTTGGAGATCACAGTTACACGTGGAAACAGACCGGAGAGAGAAAGGCGACCCCTCTCTTCCTCCTACGCGAAGCTTCATCTCAGTTTCTACATTCTGTTGGAAATCCTACTTTTCCTCCAAGGTTTCTGTGATGCCTGACGTCACCCTGCAGATGGGCTTTGCCCCAGCCTCCCTCCCGGGGCTCCCGTCCTGGACTCACCACCGACCCCATCTATTGCTTTGGGCAAATTGTCTCCGCTTGCTACACGAGTATGAACCTGTTCTACGATCGGGGCTATTTTAAATGGCTGTTGCAAGGAAAGCACTTTACGTAGTAGCCCTGAAAGGCAACGGTTAACGGAGGAAAAGCACTTTACAGAACGCCCCAGTGTACGGTCAATTCTCAGTAAATGGTTTTGTTTTCGCCTTGTTAAGGCGAGATCCTGCCTCCCACACGCAGAGACGTGGCCTCATCTTTGCCAGCGTCAGTGGAACCCTCTCTCGGCAAGGCTCTGACTCTGGACTGTGTGCCCGAGACCGCACCTCCAGTACTAGCAAGAAGCTAGAACAGCGGCCGAACGGCGTTCACCGAGCAGGGACCGAGCGCCGCGCTGGGTGGTTTTGCAAGTTAACAGCTCACTCACTTCCTACAGCAGCGGCGCCAGCCCAGGAGGAGGTACTGTTCTCCCATCTTGTGGATGAGGACACTGAGGCAACCTCTTCCCGGACACTTGTCCAACTTACGGAGCTGCAAGGCGCGGGCCGTGAGTCCAAGCCCGTGAGTCTTCAGCGATTCTAACCGCTACCCCCTCTGACGGTTACCCTGCCTCCAAACGTACAAGCAGATGACCTTTCTTTCCTCGGCTCAAAGAAAGAACAACTCTCCAGGGCTGGCACCAGGAGGGACGCAGGCGATCAGCGAGCCGGACTGCTCGCGAGCCTGGGAGGGGAGTGAAGCCCGGGAACCAGCCACTTGCACACGTCCCTACAGCTAAGTGAGTATTAGCTTCGCAGCTGCAACCTGGGTCTGTCTAGTGTCAATCCTGCACCCTCTGCCTCCGTCTCTCGCACCCCACAACGACACGACCCATCGTCTCCCGTGCATTATTAATTTCCTATGTGGTTACGTTGTTTCTTAATACCCATGTCTCCCCAGTCAACCGTAGCCTTTCCATATGGAGTTTCAGATCCTATAAATTAAATGAGAACAGCATGTTACACAGGAATGAAGGAATGGTTGTTGGATTTTTTTTTTTTTTTTTTTTTTTTTTGAGATTACAGTGACTTCGACCCGTAGGTATTTATGGAAAAACACTAGGATATTTACAAATGTGTTAACGCTGGAACTGTATTTTAATTGGTTTCATGAAAGAAAAGGACTTGGAAGCCCTGGGATTAATATAATTACTTTGCTAGAAACGATGAATTCTTGGCTGGCGTCTTCTGCAGGGGACTGGGTCTGTGAGCCCCTGCGAGGCTGGAGCCCTGGCGGAGAGAAGCCCGGGGCGGCAGAACCCTGGTGTGGCAGGGGGAGCATCTGAGAGAGACGCCAGGGCTCTGCGCTTGGGGACGAGACAGTTAAAGCCTCCCCGTGCGAGCCAGTTCTATCACACGGCGCTGGCGACAGGTCAACAGTCTGGCTGGAGCGCGGACGGGGCTGATGATGCCAGGCGGTGCCAGGGACCCCGGGGAGCCCTAAAGAGGCTCCCCACACCGGCTTTCCTTCTGCAGCCCGGGGGATGTTCCGGCAACCGCCTCATGCAAGGAAACTGGGGCTGTGTCGCTGCTTTCCGGGCGAGCCACGCTGGAGCACTGACGTCCCCGGGCCGAGAGCCCACTGTGGCTGTGACAAAGGGACCCCGGCTGAGAGCCTGCGCAGGTGAGATGAGCCGGGCAGCTGCTGGCGGGGCTCTGTCTCGGCCGTGGGCTTGGGGGAAGCGGGTGTGCGGGGTGAGATGACGCTCTCAGACAGCCGGATCGCTGCATGCCTTTGCCATTACCCTCATTGCTTTGTAAGAAACACGAGCAAGCTGATCCCGCACTTCGTTCGTTCGGAAAGCCACCTAGAAATTCAGAGGGACACTGTCCCAGAGCGTCTAGCCGCCGGGGAATTCTAGCTGGGGTGCTCCTGTGACAGCCACAGAGCAGTCTCACTGGCAAGCCCCCGGAGACTTCTCGAAGCCCCTCAGATCCACACTGGGCTCGCCGGTGAGCAGGGAGTGTGCTGGGGCACCCAGGGAGCGGGGTTCTAATCCACATCCCGTCCTGTAGGGAGCAGGGGGCGGCGTGGCGCGGAGGGAGAGCACCACGCAAAACCTCCCGGGGTCGCCGCTCTCCGAAAAAGACGGTTAAATATCTGCCGCCACAGGTTTGGGCTCCTTGTGCCCCATTTGCCTCTGTTTGCTGAGCCCTCGGTGCCGGGACTGGTGCTCGGCACGCCTGCAAACCGTCCATGGACCGGCCGGGCTTTAGGACGGAAACAATGACAGCAAAAGATGGGTCCAAACTTGGAAAAGCCGTACAGTCTCCCTGATAACCTCAGGGGAGCTCTTAGCCTTTCAGAGCATTTTTAAAAGAGCAGAGCAGAATTTTGTGTGCCGCTGAGTACATTGGTTAAGGTCCGAACCGCTGTGAGGTTAATGCGGGCGCTGTGGTAGGCGCCGTGGCTCCCGTGGGCCTGATGAGTGTCGGGTTAAGTGCGTCCCGGATGATAGGTCTGAGGCACAGACAGTAGACGGGAGTGAGCTCCGGGCTTTGGGATGAAGGCATTCTGGAAACAGCCTGGCCCAGTGGCTCACGGTGGCCGGATGGGTGTGAGACCGGGATCCATACCCAGCTGGGGGTCAACCTCCAAGACGCCCGATCCATTGGGTAGGCGCTGGCCTTAGGACGTGCTCACGATGAAGGAAATATCCTGATGCCAATAGCCAGGAGGCGACTGTTAGTTTTCTGATAAAGTCCCTCCGCTCTGTGCTCACAGATAGGTTCAGGATTCTTTCAGTGACCCTCTAGGCTGATTCCAGCCTCCCGGGCTCTGTTCTGTCGCACTCGTGAGCCCTCCGGGCCTCGTGTCCACAGACCTGCCAGCTTCACGCTTCCCACAGCACAGGCTCGTTGCTTCTGTTTTCCTCCCGGTTCCCTGATGTTATCTGTACATCTCTGTGTGGGCTGGACCCGCAGTCTGTAACACCCCCTCCAGCAAAATGTGTGACTTCTATTCATTGTTAAGACCCACTGTGGCTTCTTCCAAAAGGCATCCTTTTAGGTTCTTTTAGGGGTATCTCTTCTTACCCTGAAAGCTGCCTGTATTATTTTTATTACAGAACCTTGTATTATAATTACCTGCACCCCCGCTAATCTGATACTGGACGGCAGGAGCTATGGCTTTGGCACCTGCTATACTCAGAATCTGGGACACTGTAGGGAGAGTCTTGTCCAACTGCAGGCAGAAAGGGAGTGCCTATCTTCTGGAGAAGGCTCCAGACGCCTCCAAGAGGTTTGTGGTCCTCCACGGCACTGGGAACCTGCAGAGAACCACAGTAAAACCTGGGGACCAAGGCAGGAAACCAGGGCTCGGATACCAGGAGTCAGGGGCTCAGCTCCAAAGGCCGAGTGCAACAGGTGTGGGCAGAGAGGTTCAGCCCGGTTGACGACACCGAGAGCCTCCTTCCAGGCCCCACGACTGCCAGCTTGGTCTGTCCCCGACTGCAGAGGCTGGAGGCCAAAGAACTGAGCTAAAGATCGAAGCTGAGACTGAGCCGTACGGTGGCCAGTGGCAGTCATGCACTCCATGGAAATAAATCACATTTTTTCAAGTAGTCATTACAACCTTGCTTTGCTCTCACATGACAGTGTCTTGTAACCAGCCTATATGGCTCTCACTTTGCCCCCGTCCCTCGCATGGACAGCGAGGAGACTGTCCCTCAGGGACCGGGGTACGCATACAGCTCTGCTCGTGAGCAAAGGCACCCGAGGGGACACAGCTGTCCCACGGCTCCGTCTGGATGCACTTTACTTCCCTCTCTCTGGGCAGAGCCCGCAGGAAAGACAAAGTTAGAATGCGCGATCACAAGCTGCGCCTGAGTCAGAACCTCGGCCCCGTGACACACACATCTCAGACTGGTTTAGACAAGACCGGACATTTGTCGGGTCGGGAGACCAAAAGGATCCAAGTGTGGATTTGCTTCTGTGCCAGCTGGATACGGGGGTTCAATGACGTCAACAGAAATTGGTGGGTGTTTACGTTTTGTTTTAATTATTCTCTGTTTCTCAAGTCTGCTTTATTCTGGGTTGATTTCATTCAAAGAAACTTTCCCCCGGCGGGGCCCAGATGATACCTCCAACAGTTCCAATGCGGAAGTAAAAGACCTCCTTCGCCAGAGACCAAGAAGAATCCCAGTGGCCTGTTTTTGGCCCCGTTGGCTCTCCAGGCCATTGCTAAGTGCGGCTAGGGTGCAGGGAATGTGGGCTTTGAGGCCCCCCCACCCCTGCCGGGCTGAGAATCACTCCCAGACCGTCCACCACTGACTCCAAGCTCACTGTCGAGCTGTGGGGCAAGAAGGGAGCTTAGCAGTTACCTGGTTAGCTTCTCCCAACTCAGTGTCTCAGCAGGGAAGGGGCTGTGAAAACACCATACACTTAACGATGGCAACTTTGAGAACGAAGAAAAAGATGAACATAAAAACCATGCGTTGTCCCCCACCAGTGTAGAGATAAGACCTCTCATCATTCACTCTTTCCCCATTTACAAAGTTTTCTACGTAATTTGGGGGCGCTGGTGTGGCTCAGTCAGTAAGTGTCCAACTCTCGACCTCAGCTTCCATTGTGACCTCACAGTCATGGGATTGGGATCGAGACCCTTGTCAGTCTCTGCACTGACCTCTGGGAGCCCACTTGGGATTCTCTCTCTCTCTCCCTCTCTCTCTCTCTCTCTCTCTCTCTGCCCCTCCCGCATGCTCTCTCTCGCTCTCAAAATAAATAAACTTTAAAAAATAATGAAAAAATACGTTTTTTTACATAATTTGACACAGATTTACAGTTTAAAGTCTTGACTTTTACCGTAATCATTTTCTTTTGTCACTCAAAAATGTTTAAAAATATACTTTAGCGATAACATGACCTTCCCAGACATGAACATTCACCTTCATCTAAACTTCTTTTTTGGCCTGGAATCAATCCCTTCCTTTTATGGGTGAGGAAATTGAGATTGGGAGAAGGAAGCAATTTTCCTAGATTTGTAGCCACTGGGTCCTTTGATCCGGGTTCTTAGTGTATCATTTGCCTCCCGTCTTTTGCCCACATATCTGCAAGGATGATAAAGGGTTTATTTATTTACTTATTTTTTTTTTAATTTCTGGGGGGACTTCAAGAACTGAAGGACAAAGAGATGCATCTTAGCAGAGTGAGGTTCTCCTTCTATCTGTGGAGACTGCCTGAGCCGTAAGAGGGCCCGTCAGGGGCCTGACCGGGATGACAGGTAGAAGGTCGTAACTAATGGGGGCAGTGAAGCTACAGTCTCCTAACCTGTGTAAAGGTGGAGGCTATTTTGCAAACACACGTTCTTTCTAGGGCGGTGCGTGGGCGGGGAAAGTTCTAGATCTTGCTCCTGCCTCCATATTTTCATTCACTGAACAAATGTTTATTGTGCACCTGCTCCGTGTCAGGCACTGTTCCGAGTGTTGAGAAGAAGCCTGAAAAAATACGGGCTGTGCTCTCGGGGAGCTCACATGCTATGCAGGGGAGGTGGGACAGAATGTTAGACAAAGAAACAAAGGAAAATAAAAAGGATCAGATGGTGATGAATAGTAAGCAGGGAATTAAAACGGAGAGCTCTGATAGAGACTGGGGAGTTGATTTTGGACTAAGCTGTCAGGAGAGGCCACTTAGGATGTGAGCATCGGGCTGGGGAGGGGGGAGAGTCAGTGCCAATGTCCCGGGACGGCCCATGTGGGGCCTGAATGAGGGGCAGAAGGAAGGCCAGCCAGCGTGACCGAAGCGGGGGGCGGGGGGACTCTGTGGATCGGCCGGTGCTCAGAGACAGGCAAGGCCAAGTGAGAGTGTGGTTTTGATTACCGTAAGGGGCTGCTGGGGAGTTTGGTGGCTGGACAGCACCGTGACGATCTGGTCCATGTTTGCAAGACCACACTGGCTTCTGCTGGAGAAAGGATGTGGGGGGTCAGGGATGGAAGCAGGGATACCGGTGGGGAAGCTGTCGTGGCGGGGCAGGCGGGAAGAGGTCGCGCCCTGAATGGCGGGGACACGTGGCTGGGACGGACGTGTTTCGCAGCCCACGGGAGCAGACCCCGGATGCGGAGCGATGAGGTGTTTAGGGCAAGAGGACGATCAAAGACCCTCCCTGGTCTCGCTCACAACAACCCGACACCTATGGGTCGCCCCACCGCTTTTCTGCTCAATTGGCAAGAGGTGGACGGGTGGCGGACGACGTTCAGATTCAGACAAGCCCGCGGCTCGGACGGGGCAGGGGCCCTGGCGCTGAGGGGCGGAGCCCGGCACCACTCCATCCCTGGTGCCCAGTGCCACCACCATCCTGCGGCATTTGCGTGCGACCGACAGGGAATCTGCTGCCGGAATAATCCGAGAGCCATTGCCCTCAAGGGCTGAGCGGACACCGTCCTGTCTGGGCGAGCCTCCTGCTCTGCGTGTCCCGGGTGCCAGCCCTCAGTGACGCCCCTGCCCTTGTGGCCCACGTCCCCCGCCCCCCTCCAGTTGGCCACAAGATGACCTGGAAAGGAGCAGTTAGATGCGGGGGGGCGCTCCGGAGAGGAAGGGTCAGGGGGCAACTTGTCACCAAAGCTCCCACGTGGCTTGAGTCGTCCTAAGTCACGGTCAGCAAACCTCCTCCCGTGTGGTTCCCAGCAGGGAGCCGGGGACGGGGCCGGCCTGTGAGACGGTCCCACGGGGACCAGGTTACGTGTCGCAAAGGACACGCAGTCTGGGGGGAGCCTCACATCACAGCCCTGTGGTTGGCGGCGTTTGGCCTGAGCGCATGCCCCCTCCGGCCCTCTGCTCAGCCTCGGCCTCCCTCCCGGACGCCCAGTGTCCGGCCTCCACCTGGAGGCCCTCCCTCCTCCCTGGGCTCTGGGTCTGCGCCGAGGTCCCTGGGGAGCTGACGTCTTCATGCTCCCTGCTGGCGGGGATTCTGGATTCGACAGCATCGCTTATTTATTCTCTGTATGGTGCGCAATCCTGTCATCTACAGTTGGCGGGACACTTTCTGGTGTACAAAACAAACATGTGCACGCACCGCAAAGAGAAAGCACAGCGTGTTGTTTTTCCAGCCAGTGGCGTGTGGCAGGCGCTGAGCCACACTGGGGACTTTGGAGATGAGCCCAGGGGTCTCCGCGTGCAGTGCGTGGGCACCTGTGTACTCGTTGTAGTTCTTTATTCTAAAGCGAGAAAGTCAGAGAGGCGATCTGAACGTTTTTGGTGGAACATTCCACCATAGAAGCAGAAGCTCATTAAAATTAGAATATGCAAAGACAGTGTTGATTTCAACAACCAGAAACCAAATCCGGGGCAAGCGGACACGGTATTTTCAGGGTTAAAACTGGACGCGAGCTTAGACAGTGAGATGCTGTGGTCACGTCGAAGATGATGACGCTTTGGGGTAAACCCACAGCAATTTAAACAACATCAGCACAGAGTGAAAAATTTTGCAGCATCTGGAATATCTGTCATGTAACTAAGGTCAAGATTATAGGTCAAATGATACTTTGCGTGTTTTAAAATGTTACTCCAAGAGTAACAGTATCAAATATTAAATATTCATAATGGCATCTTTCATTTTTTTTTTTTAATTTTTTTTTTCAACGTTTATTTATTTTTGGGACAGAGAGAGACAGAGCATGAACGGGGGAGGGGCAGAGAGAGAGGGAGACACAGAATCTGAAACAGGCTCCAGGCTCCGAGCCATCAGCCCAGAGCCTGACGCAGGGCTCGAACTCACGGACCGCGAGATCGTGACCTGGCTGAAGTCGGACGCTTAACCGACTGCGCCACCCAGGCGCCCCGGCATCTTTCATTTTTAAAGCGATTTTTATTTGGCACTTATTTTGGGTTCGTGCATCTTTGTTTTAGCGTTTTTTTTTTAATTATCAAACATTTGTATTAGGTAGAGATCATTTTTCATGTTACTGAAATGTATAATCTTTCTCATCATACGGATTCTTAATAACAAATCATGTATTTATTATAATATATGTTTAACAGAAAGTCCCTCTTAATATAACCCAATCACAGAAAAATGACTCACCGTTTATTATTTTGGACACTCACTGAAAACCACACGAATACAGCATTGTAAAAAAAAAAAAGTACAGAATAACTTACGGTTTCAGGAATAGGTTAGAATTTCTGGAAATTTCAGGATCTGTTTCCTGAGCCTGGGAGATTTACGTCCCATGGGAATTTGGAAGCACTAAAATGAACTCCTAAGGCAGAGTGAGGGATCTGTTACAAATCTAAGGCTTGACAGCTGCAGGAGGAAGGTGGGGGAAAGCCAGTAATGTGGCCCGAGGTCTGTGGTTGGAGACAATGTGTCATTTCAGATGGGTCTGGAAGGATCGGTAGTTGCTCATTAGGCAGAAAAGAAGAGAAGTATGTTCCATCCTGTACAACAAGCAAAAGCCGGAACAAACGAGTAAATAGTACGTCTAAAACAGCAGGAATCAGGAGTAAAAACAGGAACGTCTGCCCAGTGTTACGAAACTTACGACCCTAGAGGAACCCAGGCACTGATGCGTGCAGGGGGGGCGGGGGAAGTAGGCCAAGCCGTGGGAGTCGGATTTGAGCCCGAGTGTGTGCCCTTCTCTGGTCTCCTCCGTTGTGTCCCTCGCAGCTTCTCCTCCTCTTCCCAGGAGCCCCCACCTGCCTCACACCTCCTCCAGGAAGCCTCCCCTGCCTCTCCAGCCCCCGTGGGCCCACTCCTCTCAAGCTTCTTCTTCCCATGTCCTCCTCCTCCTCTGAATGCTGTCCCGACTCCGGCAGCCAGAACTTGCTCCTTGAGGTGTGCGAGCACCCAGGGGCTCGTGGGAATGCAGATTCTCGGGCCCCAGAGTTACCAAATCAGAATCCGCCCTCTGGTGAGATTCTGGAGCGACGTGAATGCACGCTGCAGTTAAGGAACCTCTGGTCTCGCCCCACCACACCCCTTCCCTGGGTAAAACGGATCGGGCGTCAGCAGGGCGGGGACCTGCCAGCGAGGCTGGGACACGGCGGGGCTGCTCTCCCGGCCCGGAAGGTGGCGAGTGGACAGCGAGCGCCCCCAAACCAGCATGCACACGGGACTTGCGCTTGGGATACTGATGCTGGACCTCTTTCTCAAAAATCCGATTGAACTGCGCTGCACACATAGGTGCTATTAGTTTCCAGATGATTCTAACGTGTAGCCAGAGTGGACCCACTTGTGGCCATCGCGTGGAAAGTTCTGGTCCCCAAGTGGATCCAAGGGTGAGAAGCCCATGCCTGGCTGGCAAAGGGTATCAGGGCACCAGAGCATGTGGGTCTCTGGGCTCTCTCTGGGGAACCTGGGCCCAATGAGTAGCTCCTGGGGAGAGCCAACATGGGGCCCTATCTGTGGAGTGGATCTCTCCAGAAACCTCCCTCGGGTGTGCGAGGAATGATTCTTTTTGCTCTGCACTAGACAGCACGAGCCCTGACAGGTGTGGGAAGCCCACCCAAGGGCTGGGGCAGCTGGCCTTGGAGCTGGGGCGGGGTGGGGGGGTTGCACAGGAGGCACGGAGGGGAATCCCAGCTGCTTTCCTTGGGAAATAAAATCCCCGTGGCCGGGCCCTGCCTTTCACGCCTCATTTTTGCCGTTCTGCGTCTCAGAATTCACCCTCTAACCAGAGGGAGTTTCACGTGGCTCTGGGCACGCACGCACACACACGTGCACGTGCAGGGCCCTTTTCTTCCGGGCCTGTCTTCATACACCTCTGTCTGCTTCGTCCGACCTTTGTCCGCCTCCTCCATTCGTAGCCCAGACATAAACTATCCCAGCTCTCTGCCAGGGTTTCCCTGCTCTACCCAGTGGGCTCAACATTCCTCCTCTGTGCCACCGAGATCATGACCTGAGAAGTCGGATGTTAACTGATGCAGCCACCCAGGCGCCCCATCCGCATTTTGTTTCTTATTCTTTCATATTTTCTTACCTCTTCGCCGTTGTCCATGTTACTAACAGGTGACTCTGGGAAAAGGCCCAGCTACAACGTGAATGTTTCAGTCTATAAACCGGCATGGGGCATTCAGATTCAATTAAATTGTTCCAATACTTGCTTAATTAGCCAATGTGCATTAAGCCCCTTGATATCAAGACGTGGTCTAGGCCACTAAAAGACACCCAGGAAGGGTGGGGGGTCACAGTCCCCATCCCAGAAAAGGGCCTGATTCCCCCGACAGAGAGGCCATCCAGGCTTTTCCAGTGATCCTTTTCTGGATAGCTAGACGAGTTTTTTTTCTCTTTTTGTTTTCATTTACGTACAAGGCAGGGGCCCCCGGGTGGCTCAGTCGGTTAAGCATCTGACTCTTGGTTTTGGCTCAGGTCATGATCTCACGGTTTGTGAGTTCAAGCCCTGCAGCGGGGTCCGTGCTGACAGCACACAGCCTGCCTGGGACGCTCTCTCTCCCTCTCACTCTCTGCCCCTCCTCTGCTCTCTCTGTCTCTCAAGATAAATTTTAAAGAATTTTAATAAATTCAAGGCAAAAGGTACTGTCTACATAGGCCCATTAGTTACATGTTCGTGTGATGTTTTAGGTATAAAATGTTCATGCTCGTCTGTGCAAGCTGGTGGCTTTTTGGTTTTTGGGCTTTTTTGTTTTTCTTTGCACTAAATTTGTACAACGGACGCTTGAATGCCCCTGCGCACCTTCAGTTTGTGAATTGGGTGTGCGTATTATTTCTGGGCCAAGAGCCTAAGGCAAGGGCTCCTGTAACCCCAGACCTGAGCAAAGAAAAGTGGTCCCTGAGAAACGTGGCCGCTTTGGCACAGAGGGTCCCAAACTCAAGTAGCCGCGTAGGCAAAGGCAGGTGGCACAAAATGGGGAAGGAAGCAGGCCAGGTGCAGAGCCACGAGGAACCACTGAAAACCCATGTCCTAGGACTCCACGGGAAGCCAGAGATCTGGAACGGAACATGTAGCCTCCTGGCTTTGGCAGCCCTTGGGCACACCGCATAAGACCCTACCTCTGCGGGCTGGAGGCGGCTCGAGGGCCCCAACGTTGTCACATCTGCTTGGTACCGTTAGTGGGGAGTAGGTGTCTCTTGCTGGGAACCCCTGCCCCAAATCCAAACTCAGAACTGTGTTGTGCGGTTGGCTCAGTGGTTTGAAAGTCAATAAACGTCACCCATGTGAACGGAGCATCTCTGAGAGGTGTCAGCCCAGTTTTCCGCAGACCTCACCCCTCCCTGTCGTCTGGCACGCCCCGTCCCCCACCGCTCCTTGCACCCACGGATGTTACCTGCCTGTCCCTTGTAGGCATGCGCATCTTTAAGTATGTTTACAAACAAACACACATGCTAAGCCCTCGTCTTTCGCGGGTTTACGATCTCATTGGAGACCTGCGACGGAAGATCGGGTAACAAGGCGGAAGGAAGCAAAGAAGTGTTATCAATGACATCGCGGGCCCGGCGACCTGGCGTGTTGGTGCGCCACGGGTTCCCTGTCCTGGAACTTCTGACTTCTGGTCTGTGACCAGTCGTGAGTTGTGACATTAGAACCAAAATACGCCAGACACTGACTCTAGTGCCTGATGTGTAATCGGAACTAATTCTTGGGGTATTATTTTACGAGGATTATTTTTACTAGACTAGCCTGCGTCAGTAGAAACCAATACAGAGGGAAACAGCCTTAGACTCACTCAGTGCAGAAAGGCTTAGATGCATAAACCCACATGGCCCCTTAGCAGTGTTTCTTATATACAAACAGAATGGAGGTGGAATTCTAAAGCCCCAATTAAGTGGAAAAGGTCGCTTTCCTTGGTAACAATAGGCCAGGGCGAAGCAACAACAAAAAAAAAGCTACTTAGTTTGGGAACCTTTGTTCGGAAGAATCCTCTGCAAAAGCCCCCCTCGGAACCTTCTGAATGGGGACCGAACCAACCTTCTTAATCCTCTGCCTGTCTCACATAGGGTTAATTCAATGCTTGGGAGGAGGTGGGTCCCCCTTTTGTGGCAAGAGCTGGTCACAAAACAAAAACCAATTGCCAGGCTCCAGAGGGGTTTCTGGCTCGCACTCTGGGCTGAAACAAACATTGCCGTTCACCTCCCTTCTCCGCCCGGAGGGGGCGGAGGGCAAGCTAACCCTTCGGAAGGCACAGAATGTGCTGGAAAAGGTGAAAGTTCCATTGCCCATTGCAAGTTCCAGCTGGAGTGCAGACCCCAGGCTCTGCCCGCCTCGGTGTCCCTTGTGGGGGGTGTGCGTGCGTGGGGGGAGGGCCCTTCAGGCGCCCCACCCCCACCCCAGAAACAGCAGGCCGTCAAACCTCGGGGGCCTGGGGACTTTGGACCCTGGTTTGGAGCAATACTACACTGAAGGCTGCCCCGACCCCAGTCTTGCCGTGGGATTTTCTGTAGTTACGCGTGGCTTCCCAGGTAAACACCCCCGAAAAGAAGTCGCAGGCGGGAATTGAATCAGACCCTCAGCGTTGTTGGTGATGAACCAGTTTGCTTGATTAGACAATCACAATCACATCACCGAAAAGCCTAACCTTGTGGCCCGGAATTGAGGGTTCACCTCGCTTTCACGGGTCCTTGGCGAAAGCTCCTCATGAACTATGACGTTTTCTTAGGTGTTGCACGTGACTTTAGACCAGTTGGCATCACGAGAGATAGGGGCTCTTAGCGCCATGCCACGTGTCCTGGGGCAGACTGTCGGGCTCCTCTGGGCCTCTGCTTCCTTTCGGTAAAATTCATACGGTTTTGTCCACCTGGGAGTTTAGCCTGAGACTCGAATGGGATCATCGTGGCCACATCCCGAACACGCCGGTGTGCGAAGCCTCGCGCTCACGCACCTGCACGCGTGATCTTCTCCCCTACGTGGGCCTGGGAGCAGACGATGCAGTAACTTTTTCTAGTTGGGTGTGAAGGGAAGGAGGTCCTCGAAAGCCTTCGGTCACAGTGAGCACGTCTCCGCCAGCCTGACCAGGGGCTCCCCAGGGCTGCTGCCTCACCTGCAGTCAGTCCTCTCTCCCGGCATCGGTGACTCTAGGTCCCCGTGCTGCTGTGCTGGCCTTCTTCCCAGGGAGCAGTGAGACCCTCCTGGGGCGGGGGGGCCGCCTGGTGCATCGCAGTGCTCAATCTGAGATCACCGTAGGAAAGCAAGGACGCTTGCCTTCAAAAATCACTCTTTTCAGGGGCACTGGGTTGGCCTTGTCGGTTCAGCGCCCGACTCCCGATTTCGGCTCAGGTCATGATCTCCCTGTCCGTGAGTTCGAGCCCCATGTCAGGCTCTGCGCTGACAGTGAGAAGCCTGCTTGGGGTTCTGTCTCCCTCTCTTTCTGCCCCTCCCCTGGTCATGTGCTCTCTCTCTCTCTCTCTCTCTCTCAAAGTAAATAAATAAACTTAAAAAAAACCCACAGTGATATCAACAATTAAAAAAAAAACTGACCTTGGATATTTATTCCTTAGTACAAGTTAGGTTAAGATGTCTGTTCTTTCTGAAATAATCTGCAATTTCTAGTTGTTCATATGTACCAAGTGCTCTCCTGCCCCAGGGCCTTTGCACTTGCCACTTCTTCCTTGGGAGATGCAGTTCCCCTGGACGTCTGCTTTGTGGTCTCCCTCCTCCCCGTCACTGTGGATCAGGTCTCCCGGCCACCGTGTTTATCACAGTATTTGCTGCTTCCCTCCACACACAGCCCATCCCACCTCCCTCTTAATTTTTACCCAAAGCCCTTACCACGATCTGGCTCACCATAGGCTCTGCTCTTTATTTGTCTGTGACTGTGCTTGTCTCTTAGGCACTGCCGACAGCATGTGGCCTCTAATAAGCAGAGAGTAAATATCTGTTGAGTGACTCAGTGGAGTCCACTGTGAATCAAAAGCTCGGAGTTCTTCCTGTTGGTCACACACAGTGCTCTTTGCAGGGGGCCGTCGGCTGCCCCCCTCGGGTCCGCCCCGGAGACCAGGGTGGACCGGCTCCTTGGGGGCCTCTTCCCAGCAGACGGAGTGGGTGGTGAGGTGGCCCCAACGCCTTGGTGGGGGCCGCACCGCGCCAGGAGGGCGGAGGGCGTCTGAAGGTCTGAGGGCTGCTCCTCTGCCCTCCCCCACACCTGGTGGGATTCTGCCCTGAAATCTCTCGACTTCGGGAAGTTTTGATTTCCCCATCTGAAAAGTTAAAACGAGGAAGTCTACCTTGCTGGGTTTCTATAAATGGTTATGGACTGTCAATTAGAAACTCTTTTTTTAGAGAAACAGAGGGAGGGAGAGAGCGGGGAGGGGCCGAGGGAACGGGGGACAGAGGGTCCGAAGCAGGCTCTGCACTGTCAGCAGAGACCCCCATGCAGGGCTCGAACTCACAAACGGTGAGATCACGACCTGAGCTGAAGTCAGATGCTGAGCTGACTGAGCCCCCCAGGAGCCCCGTTGTTTTGAGAGACGGAGGTGGGGGAGGGGCAGCAGGGGGAAGAGAGAGTCTTAAGCAGGCTCCACACTCGGCACGGAGCCTGACTTGGGGTTCGATCCCACAGCTGCGTGGCTCGATCCCACCACCCTGCGATCATGACCTGAGCCAAAAGGGAGAGTCAGAGGTGCAACCGACTGAGCTGCCCAGACGCCCCAGAAATTGGACACGCTTCCATTTCTCCCGGCACATAGTAGGCCTTTCAGATCGGCAGGCACCGTGGGTGTGAATGTCTCCACAATGAGCGTGAAAGTGGCCGGGAGTGACGGCCCCGGGGGCCTCCTGCACCTGCTGTCTCCTGGCAACTCTGGAGGAAGGCGCAGTGTCCCGGGCAAAGCCCAACCCTCGGGCCAGCACAGACCACTGGCAGGCTGTGCGCCTCCCCCCTTGGGCTCACCTCTGCGCCTCCGCTTGTCCTCTGGGAAAATGGACACATGATGAATCAGGACTTCGGTGAGGAAGCGTCCTGGGCCCAGCTCAGCAGCCCCCACGCGGCGACCTGGGCACAGCTCGGCTCCTTTCTGTGGGTTTTGCAGCAAACACGCTGTTAGTCCCCATCCCCCGCTCGTCTCCACACCTCCAGCCTTCCTGCCGGTCCTATTTTATTTTATTTTATTTTATTTTATTTTATTTTATTTTATTTTATCTTATCTTATCTTCTCTATTTTTTATTTAGCTATGAAAAAACCATCTGTGAAACGTCTCCTCTTGCAGGGTATTTTCTCAGGCTTCGTGATGAGGGCACAAAGCTCTGGAGTTCAACATTTCCAAGCTGAAAGGTGAGACATTTATACAGATGGTGACCAGCTCGGGCATCTCTGTTCGGCGTCAGAAAGCGCTGCAAATATCCGAGGTCGGAGGGAGGAAGGAGAGCCATTTCCTCCCACGGGAAAAAGAGAAAGCTTGAAATTCACTGAGCTTTTTTTTTTTTTCTAACCTTTTGTTTTTAACTTTTTAAAATTTTTAAATTTTGAGATAGAGAGTGTGAGCAGGGAGAGGCAGAGGGAGAGAGAGAGAGAAGGGGAGAATCCCAAGCGGGCTCTGGGGTCAGCATGGAGCCTGATGCAGGGCTCGTCCTGGGATCATGACCTAAGGCAAAATCAAGAGTCAGCTGCTCAACCCACTGAGCCACGCCAGGTGCCCCCAAAATACCACTTAGCTTTTCACAAAAAGGCACGGAGGGACTTCAATTTTTTTTTAATGCTTTTATTTATCTTTGAAGGAGAGAGAGACAGAGCATGAGCAGAGGAGGAGCAGAGACAGAGGAGACACAGAATCGGAAGCAGGCTCCAGGCTCTGAGCTGTCAGCACAGAGCCCGATGCGGGGCTCGAACTCACGAACCGTGAGATCGTGACCCGAGCTGAGGTCGGATGCTCAACCGACTGAGCCACCCAGGCGCCCCAGCATGGAGGAACTTTAAATGCATCGTACCAAGTGAAAAGAGCCAATCGGAAAGGCTACATACTGTAGGATTCCAAATATAGGACATTCTGGAAAATACAGAACTATGGAGACCGTAAAGAGATCAGGGGTCGCCGTGGGCCCAGGGGGAGCACAGCAGATTTTGAGTGCAGTGGAGCTAATCTGTAGGATACTGTAATGGTGGTTACATCTCATACATTTGTGCAAGTCCACAGAATGAACACCACCAAGAGTAACACTAATGTCAACTGTATACTTTAGTTAGTACCAAGGGACCAGTAGTGGTTCATCAGTTGTAACAAAGGGAGCACAGTAACGCAAGATGTTGATGTTAGTAATGGAGAAAACTGTTGGGGGACAGGAAGCGATAGAGGGGAAGGCTCTGTGGTATCCCCTCGATGTTTCTGTTAGCCTAAAGTCTATGGATTCACGTACAGTCACACGCGCGCGCACACACACACACACACACACACACCAGTTCAAGAAAGCAGGTTCACTAGACAGGATAAGATTTAAGCAGGTGGAGTTCAGAGGTGAACCCCCGACACCCCAACGCTTCTGGGCCACGCCGGGATGGCGTCTGTAAGGGGCAGAGCTTTGACCCACTTCCCTCTTGGATAATGAACCAGCCATAGGTTTGGAACATTCTAGTGTCAAACAAGAATAAATGAGAAGCTCGAGCACTGGTGCACTGCCATGGGGGAGAGAGAAAAAGGTTTTCGACCAAACTCGTTTAAGTCTTGGGTCTGCTGTCTATCAGCTGTTTGTCCTCGAACAACTCACACCGTGTCTCTGGGCCTCTGTCACCATTTACATTTGACCAAACAGAGTTCATTAGTCAAGTGCGATGATATCTGTCTATCAGAGGGTGCTGTGAAGACTAATGAGGAAATCTGTGTCCGTACCCAGAATGGCGCTCGGTACCAACGGTCGGCTGCTATTTCTTTTTTCTTTTTTCTTCCTTCCTTCCCTTTTAGTGGCAGGAGGAAAAGTGAATGGGAGGAAGCGGTGTCTCTCTCGTGCGCGAGGCTGGAGGGAGGGACTTGACAATGGGTCCCTGTACCTGAAATTTGCAGGCATCCCACCTGGTGGCCGCCAAGCCGGGTTTCCCGTGTCCCATTTCCGTCTCTGTATTCGGTGGTGTTCGTTTCTAATGACTCCGTCCTACTGACCCGTATGCTGATGTCATAATTTCAGCCAGCATGGACTTTGCTCCCAGATCTCTGCTTCCCCTTGGCCCCTTAACCGTATCATTCCTCGCGGCGACTGCTCTATTGTGAGGCTGGGGAGGCGTTCACCAGCGCCCCTGAAAAGACACCCAGGAAACAGCCCCCCGCTGAGATTTCCGCTTGGCACCCCAGCAGGTGGCCTTTGGGGTCAGGGTCCCGCACCCTGTTCTCGAGGACCAGAGGGCACCGGCTTTTAGAGGCGCCAGAGCCCAAGCTTGTGCTTAGGGGCGCAACCCTGTATCTGGCCGGTGGTCACAGAGCTCATGCAGCCTCACCACCCTGCTCTCCTCCCATCTTGGACTCTCCCCCCACCTTGTATAACCCCCTCCCCGTGACTGTGGACCGCGGAGCAGGGGTCCACGGCCAAGCGCCTGAGGAAGTCGTCGCAAGTGGGGAGTAGCCGTTCAGTTACTTAATGGCCCGCACAGTCCCTGAGCTGCTGGGGATCAAAGAGGAAAAAGAACCTCAAATTGAGCAAGGGTTCCTCGAATGAGCCCACCCTGGAGGTGACCGGCGGTGACTCTGCCGTGGCTCCAGTTGTGGGGGCAGCTCCTGCCAGGGCCATTTCCCTTGGAGGCCACGGGGCAGAGAAGGGGTGGTGTGAGCGAGCGGCGGGGCAGGGGTGGGGGGCACAGAGGCAGGGGCCGGTGGCTTTCTCCCACTACATTCGCAGGCGGCCTCCCGGGGAGGGGCTTTCGTTTCGGCAGAGTCTGCACCGCCCCCCACCCCCCATCCGAGAGGTCTGGCAGATGTGTTCAGTTAGAGAAACACGATCGAGCGGGAACCCTTTCCCTGTAAATCCCACCCAGATGCTCCTGGGCCGACCGCGGTGGCCGCACAGGGTCCTTCTCGAATGTCCAAATCCCTGTGCTGGCTTCTCTACAACAGATGTTCCCTTGACTCCTGTGACATTAATTTACAAACTTCACATACGCTGAGCTGCGGGCCCCACCCTGCTGCATATGCTTTGCATGTTGGTGCCCAAAAGCACAGTTTTATGGGTCTGTAGAAACTCTGTGCTGGGGGCGCCTGGGTGGCGCAGTCGGTTAAGCGTCCGACTTCAGCCAGGTCACGATCTCGCGGTCCGTGGGTTCGAGCCCCGCGTCGGGCTCTGGGCTGATGGCTCAGAGCCTGGAGCCTGTTTCCAATTCTGTGTCTCCCTCTCTCTCTGCCCCTCCCCCATTCATGCTGTGTCTCTCTCTGTCCCAAAAATAAATAAACGTTGAAAAAAAAATTTAAAAAAAAAAAAAAAAAAAAAAAAAAAAAGAAACTCTGTGCTGTTCTGCTCTTGCTTTCCACGTGATTCTGCTGTCTTTTTCCCAGCAGCGTTTTAGGCTTGTCCTCGAACATCACAGATGGAAGCAGCCATCCCAGAGCCGCCCCACCCATCCTCCCAACACCTGCCAGGGGAGGCAATGAGCGGCATAGAGAGGCCGTGTGTCCCCGAGATTGCCAGATTCGGTGACCAGCTCACGCCCAGGGCCCGATCCTACCTTCCGATCAATGTAGGACCCTTTCTGTCTCAAACCCGGATTCCCGAGAAGATCGCCGTTTTACAGACAACACATTTTAAAAACAAACGGTTCAGCGATGTTTAATATTTTTGTCTCTTTTAAAGGATTATATTCGAGCAGGTGTGGATTCACAGAGAACTGAGGGAAAGGTACAGAGAGTTCCCACACATTCCCCTGCCCGCCCCCCAGCCTCCCGCATTGTCACCACCCCCACCGGAGCGGGACATTCCTTACAAACCACGGTTATACCCATGACACGTCAGTATCGCCCAAAGTCCGGGTTTACTTAGGGTTCCCTGTTGGCGTTCGTTCTGTGGGTTTGGGCAAACGTATAATGACAAGTGCCCACCATTATGGCGCCACCCGGAGTAGTTTCCCTGTCCTAAGTCGTCCTCTGTGCTTTGTGTGTTTGTCTCTCCTCTCCCCAGACCCCGGCAACCACTGATCTCTTTCCTGTCCCTCGTTTAATACTTCTGAGGTTAAACTGTTACCCCCGGAGGTCATAGGAGTAAAGAGCTAACCATCAAAGCTGAGGAGGTTGGGTCTGGCTGGGTGTCCACTTTCGGAACAGAAGCATTTCAGAAAAGCCTTGACCACACCTTTCCTATGAGTAACCAGATGATGTTTGTGTCCGTGGACGTGGCCCAGTCGTGGCCTCCGAGGACAGCTGCCCTTGTGGGCGCTATTCAGAGTGTTCTCCTCCGACATCCACTCCATTCCCACTTCGGCACATATCCCCAGCTCGGGGGCCTGGTGCTCTCCTAACTTACGTCTGGCTTCCCGGGGCTCCCTCACCGGATCCGCCCCCTCGGAGCGGGACCCGGCTGTCTTGTCGCCCAGGGTTCCCAGCACGGAGGACAGGGTCCGGTTTACAGTAGGTGCTCACCGGATAATTCTTCGAGACAAAAACAGGTGTCCTATCCAAACCAGTCTTTCTCACGCGTAACGCTTTCTAACCCAGAGCTCTGAAGAATTATCTTGGTGTTTCTCAATCTTTGGGGGACGCGGAGGGCACCTGAGAAGCCAGGTTCGCCAGCCTGGCCCACAGGGGCTCTGAGCGCGTCCGTGGTCTGCGTTTCAACCCAGGCCGAGGTCGCTGCAGGATGCCTCAGAGAAGGACCTAGCAAGACTGAGCGCTTCAGGGGAGGGGCACTGTCCATGCTTGTCTGTGCTCAGTGACCGCGGGGTGTATCTGGGCCACACGGGGATGTGTTGATTATCTCATGGGTGGTGAGCCACAGAAGTCTCGTCCTCAGATGTGAAGGCTGGTCCAGCGCGGCCCTTCCCCGGCTGATGGAACTTGAGCAGATGGCCTCCCTGCCCTGAGCCTGCTTCCGCATCGTGGGATGGGGACATCGGCCTACGTGAAGGTCTTTTTCAGTCCTCATTAGGCTGTGAGATGAAGCGTCTAGGGACCGTGTGCGGGCAGCTGCAGGTATGTGCCTGTAACCGGCAGGAAGGGGCGGAGGAGACCACAGGGGACCCGCTGCCCCGCGAGCCGCTCTCTGGAGGAACCCTGTTCCGGCCGCCAGCCGCCCCTCGCTCAACCACGTGCAGGGTTCCCCCCACACAAGGGGAAGCGGAGCCCAGCAGGCCTTCCTTTCCCTGTTCTCCTCGCTCCCGGCACGTTAGCCTTTGTGGGTCTACACCCTCGCTGGACTCAGCCTGCGCTCCTGGGGTGCTTCAAGCCAGACGGGTTGTGGACACTGCGTGAGACCGGGCGTCGAAATGCTCACATTCTAGTCTGGCTCCGCCGCTGACGAGCTTGGGGCAGGTGACGTCACCTGTCTGACTACAGTGTCCCAGGTACACGGGTGGGGGGGGGGGGTTCATATTCGTGGTTACGAGCCTGGAGCCCAGAGAGCCCAAATCAGGATCTTTTGGGCCAAATACACAGAACGAGGTTCTAACCTCAGGGCTGCTGAGACAGGGGGTCTGGAGCCAGGTACAGACACAAGAAATCGGGGGCAGAGAGCACTCTGTAGGGGAGTCTGAGGTCCTCAAGGGCTTTCCTGGCGCTCGGCTACAACGTGTCCCTCATTAATCCACACGGCGCGGCTCACCTCTTAACCTGCCCCCGGCACCGAACAGGCAGCCCGCTTCGCGTGGGTGCAAACGCTCCCTCCCGTTGGTGTTTGCTTGTGAAATTGAGCTTTTGCCATCAGAGGTCTTTTCCTGCTGTTTGGGCATCAAAGCACGTGAACCACCATGAACAAGACGGACCGAGTCTATCAGGAAAGTCGTGGGGGCTCAGCACAGATGCAGCCCATTTGGGGCAAACTCGTGCCACGCCATGGCCAGATATTCGGCACCTGCCACAACGCTTGAGCTTAGGGTGCCCGACCTAAGTCCAGCCCATGAGTTACGTGTGCATGGAAGCCGTGTCCCCTGAGCCCCAGGAGGATGCCAGGAGCTGTGTCGTGTTCTACGCTCTCTGGTCTCATCATGGCGCATGGGCGACCATCGTTTGCTGTCACGTCCCCTTTGCTACACGTTATTGTGACTTTCTCACAATATTATTCTTGTTTTCACAGACATCATTTTATAGCAATAGTGATACGAACAGATAGACATTTTTGAGCATTTCTATGTGCCGAGTATTAAAAGAAACGCCTTTCATGCATTGCCTCATAGCCACACTTTGAAATAATGCTTATCACCCTCAGTTACATAGAAGAGAAATAAAGACCAAAGTACGTGAGTGCCTTTGGGGGAAAATATTATTTTGGCCAATGGAGAGGCTGATACATTAGCTCGTTTTGCTTCGAGAAGAAGCAAAAATAAGAAAGTTAGGGGAATTACAGTTACCTGAATCACCCAACCTCTAACGTTGGCTTGGAAGGAACCACTGCTTTCCTTAACACAGTTCTGGAAGAGGGGCTCATGCTCAACTGCCATTTTGTGCTGTGAGCTCTGCCGGGGCATCAACCCTCCCAGACTCCTCTGAGGCCAGCCTCCCTCCCCGCTGCTGCAGATGGGGGCACGGATGCTGGAAGGCCAGGGCTTTTGCCATTTCTGAGACCCAGGGGAGGACACTTCCTAAGGCACATGAGCTCTTGGCTCCCGTGGAAACTCACCGCCGTGAACATCAGCAGACTGCTTGTAAGGAGAGATCATGTCCAGGGAGCCGCAGATAATGGACAAATCCAAATGTGCTTCCGATCACTCAAAACCCAGTCTAAAGGGAAAAAGGAAGGAACCCAGCTAAAATTCCGGCAAGAGGACTTTTCAAAAGAGAATCACAAAATTACAGACCGACTCACTGAGCTAAAGCGAGTGGGTTGGCCTAGAATGTCTCCTGGTCTCTGTTAGTCTTGTCCTCGCTGGAACGTCCTGGGAGTGGGGATGGGCCTCAGGGGACCTGGAATCTCCGTGGCCTCACATGCTCAGTATACACACAGCTGCTAAAACATCAGGGCCATCGATGTGAGCGTCCGCCCTGAGCTGCTGCCTCCCGTGCTCAGAAATGGGGTGCGGCCACCCCCAGATGCCCTCCAGCTCAGCCAGGCATCGTGGGCCCCCAGGTCAGGGTGAGGGGAGCACGTGCCTTGCATGGCGGGGGGGACACCGTGGCCGGTTTCTCTCGCCACAGGCTCAGGGACCTCGTGTGCGTCCCTGGGGTCCATCACGGTGCCGGTGGGGACACAGAAGGTCTTTCCATGAGACACTCTGAAGCTTCCCGCTCTACCTTCTCCTGTCACACCATTTATTGTGTTCCCTCGTCCTGTGCTAACGAGGATCCTTGAAAAATGACCGGCATGGTAATGATCTTCGGAACTTACTGTAGGTAGCAATTAAGTCTGGCTAAGGGCCAGCCTACACTGACACATTAAAAGGCCTCCAGGCCGCGATTTATGAACACAACTCGGCCGCCTCATTTGTAGCCGAGGCCTTTCTCTGGTTCCCGCTGAAGAGGTCTGGCCTTGGAGGGAGTGATCTCCAGGCCTCCCCCAGCGTCAGCCTGCTCACCAGGCCGCCCAGACCACCTTAGCCGGGCCTTCCCGGCCTTGCTGCATCCTCACGGCCCCTGCTGGCCTCTGTCCGTGTGACGTGCGGGTCAAGGTTTCCGTGTGGAAAAGGCACAAGCCGCCGAGGAGCCTTTCCGTACGTAACGCCGGGGATGGTTCTCAGATGTGGTGAAAATGCTCTGGGGACAAGAACTGAGACTAAGTGTTGACATCTCACTGTCCCAAACTTTGTTGGCCGCTGGGGGTGGTGGACATTCGGCTCTGCTGGAGCACGAGGACCAAGCTATCCGGGGGGCAGCACCCTCCGCGGAATCACGTCTCACTCATCCGGCCTCCGTAGCCGCTGCGACACTGCCGAGGAAGGGAAAGGACCGAGGAGCCCAGACGTGACCGAAGACCATGCGACCCGCTCGCAAGTTCACAAGCAGATGAGAGACGCCCAGGCTGTCCCCGGGGCCCGCGTGCCCTGCTGGCCGGCTCCACTCGCTGACATCGCATTAGTCAACACTCAGCCCCAGACTGTGCGTTCTCTTCCCTCTGAGATGGCTAATGGTTTTGCATCCCAAGACCAAAAGCAGAAGCGTCCAGGCCGCCTGAAAATGATTCACACTCTTCTTCTCGGAGGCCTGGGTTTACTGGGCGCAATCTTGCTGGAGAGGTCGGTGGAAGAAACTGCAGAGACGGGGCCTGGCAGGCCAGGCGGGTGCAGAGGACATCTGGGGACAAGGAGTGGGATGGCTTCTTGTTGATGTCATTGTGACTGCCGTCCAGTGAGTCCCTGAAACCCCCCCTCACACCAAAGACGTTGGCAAGCGTGAGGCCACTGAACACAGAGTGATGACTTTGGGGAAAATAACTAAGTATCTCTGCGACCCAACTCAGCTCCAGCACAGCCTTCCTCAAAAGGACCAGGTGGGGCAGGGTTTATCTGTGGGACGTTTGGTGCCGAAGAACAAACAATGCATCGGTGAGTGTGTGTACTATATAGAACCTTCTGGGATTATGTTCAAGTCCGGGAAGAATGGCCCAAAACACGACTGAGATTGATTTGCACCAGCAGGCTGAAGAGATAACCGGATCAGATTTTGGTTAATTTGGAGAAGGAACAACATGTATTAGTTTTCCTGCTGCGGTCTAAAGTTCTTTAGAGTTTGCCCTTGAGACGAGTTTCCAGAAAGAGGGAAGGACGTGGAAGGTGACAAGACGGCCCCTATCTACCTGTGTGACTTTCTAGGAAAACCGAAGCCGCTGACTAGAGGGGGAATGGGGTGTCCTGGGACCAGCATAAGGACCTCTGTCCTGGGGCACAGGTGCCTGGGTGCATCCAGTATGGAAGCCATCAGTCCACTGAAACCCAAAGATTGCTTTTGTTTTGTTTTGTTTACAGCTTTATGAAGGTATACTTTACAAATACGTAATTGTACGTATTTAAGTCATACAACTTGAGGTTTTCATGTACATATGCACTGTGAACTAATTCTCAAAAGCCAGCTCATTAACATATCCATCGTGGAAATAGTTACCTTCTTTTTATGCATGGGGGTGAGAACACTTAATCATCTACCCTGTTAGCAAATGCCAAGAATGCAATACCATATCATTAACTCTAGTCACCCGTCTGTACATCAGATCCCCAGCACTTAGTCATCTCCTAACTGAAAGTTTGTGCCCTCTGGCCAGTATCACTCTACATCCTTTTTCCTCCAGCTATTGGGAACCAACACTCTACTCTCAGCTGCTATGAGTTTGCAGGATTTCGGATCCCGTGCGTAAGTGAGATCGCGTGGTATTTATCTTCCTGAATCTGGTTCATTTCTCTTAGCATAACGTCCTCCAGGTTCGTCCATGTTGTCACAACTAACAGATTTTCCTTCTCTGTAAATGTTTGATACTATTTCATTGCAGATCCATTTATTTACTGATGGATGCTTAGGCTGTTTCCACATCTTAACTATTGCGAATGTGCTGCAGTGAACATAGGAGCTCAGGTATCTCTTGGAGATCGGGTATAATTTGGTTTGGGTAAATACCCGGAAGAGAACTTGCTGGATGATAAAGTAGTTCCATCTTTAATTTTTTAAGGGACTTCCATACTGCTGTCCATAATGGCTGTACCCACTTACCAACACTCTATCAGGACTCCTTTTTCTGTGCTTCCTCGCCAATATCGATCCTTCGCCTTTAGGGACTCACCATCCTAAGGGGTGGGAGGCTACCTTGTGGTGGTTTTGCAGTGCACTTCCTGATGGTTAGTGATCGTGAACTCCTTGTCATGTATCTGTTGGCCATTTTTACATCGTCGAGAGATGTTTAGTCATGTCCTTTGCTCATTAAAAAAAGTTTTCCTATTGATATGTGGTAGTTTCTTACGTATTTTGGATTTTGACCCCTTATCAAATATATGATTTCTCCCATTGCACAGATTGCCTTTTCACACCGTGGTTGTTCCCTTTGTTGTGCAGAAGCTCGAAGATGTTTCCTAAGGCTGAGACTCCTGAGCTAAGAATAGAGCTATTTGAGCTTTAACTGGCATCCTACTGAGAAGTTGAATCAATGGTCAGTGTCTGAGGCCACGAAAAGTGTCAGCTAATGGAGTATCATAGGGGCTCTGCCTTTAGGGTATCTGTGTACTCAGAGATACTTCGTCTTCAATGACCGTGATGCAAAGAATGTCTGAATAATTTAAAACGGGCCTTGGGCATGCTGGCAATCAGAAAACAGGCCGGTCGCCTGCCTATATACTTATGGGGCGGGGCTCCGTGTTGCTCGGAGAGCAGAGACAGGACATCAGGGCTCTGAGCAGGGGGACACGAAAGCAGGAGGTGTGGTTTAGGCCTCAGTAGAATAGGTGTGGTCCAAACAGAGCTGGGGAGGTCCTCAACCCTAAGCTTAGCCCAACCGTATTTAAACTCTGTAAATATCTCCAACCAGTGGAGATGCTAATGGGATGGAAAGAGGGGAAAATGAAGCAAGGAGGTTTTGACTCCGTTTCACCAGCTGTGGCAGGCAGGGACCAATCGTGGGAGCGAAAAGCCTTCAGAGAAACAAGCGTGGCCAATCCTCAGCTGGTACCTGAGAGTCAGGTACAACAGACAGACCACCAGTTACTGAAAGGTGATCGGCGCACCTGTTCTCTGCATTCATTGTGTTGGTCAGGGCATACCCAAGAGCTTATCTCGGGAGAGGAGGCTTGAAGTTAAGGCAGATGCAGAAATAAACACACTTGCCTGGATATCGAGTGAAGGAAGTAACTCAGAGACAAGATCTAAGACCTTTAGGAAGGATAACGTTGACCCCACACAGTTTACGGGGACTGGTAGCAGGTGATTTCCAGGAATGGCACTGGGGAAGCAGAGATGAGTATTTTATGGCAGGCCCAACAAAGAAGATATGTAACTCGTGATCTGAATAGTAAAGAACGCTTGGACAATTTCAAGGAACGGTACACATAATCCAGAGTGGAACACCGAGAGACACCTAAGAGATTAAGTATGCCCATTTGGCCCTGAGGCCCAGGAAGTGATTGACAGGAGGTTCAAATGTCTCCGTATGCCAGATCTAGGGAGGGTCTGGCCCTGAGTCAGGGCTGGTACGGGCAGTCGACCGTGCCAAGGACCTACAGTGTTTTCTCGGTAGATGAGTTTTGAGTGGCATAGCCCAAGCTTGAATTTCAGAGAAAAAGGAAAGGTCTCATTTGGACAGGCTTCTCCTGACACTATGTGTGCAAAAGTCACACACTCCACTCCTGCTCACATCCTGTTGCCCTGGATATAGTCACAAGGGCACACCGACCGCAAGGGAAACTGGGAAATGTAGTCTTATTTGGACTGGCCACATGGCCACCTGATTATTGGGGGTTCTACTATTGTGAGAAAACAGGGGTGGAAATATTATCGGGAACCAACTAGCAGTCTATACCACAGGTACCCTTACGGTCCAGAGGGATCAAGATAAAACCTAGAACATATAAAATGAGAAGACAGAAAACCCACTGAGAACGCTGTCACTTGAGTGGAACTTTGAGTGGTGTTTTTGCTAATTTTTACGATGGCCCGCAACCAGCAGTTAAACTATAGTGTTCAGATTGCTTCCTTGAAGTTAATACTTTTCTGATTGTAGAAACAATATTTCCTTGAACTTCATTTAGGAAATAAAAGTGGAAAGTGTAGAACATCAAGTAGAATTAATAATTATCACAGCATCAAAAGGTAACTACCTCTGGGGGTGCCTGGGTGGCTCAGTCGGTTGGGCGTCCGACTTCGGCTCAGGTCATGATCTCACAGTTTGTGGGTTCGAGCCCCATGTCAGGCTCTGCGCTGACAGCTGGGAGCCTGGAGCCTGCTTCGGATTCCGTGTCTCCCTCTCTCTCTGCCCCTCCCCTGCTCGCAGTCTGTCTGTCTGTCTCTCTCTCTCTCTCAAAAATAAACAAACATTAAAAAAAATTTTTTAAAAAAGGTAACTACCTCTTTTGTGTTGGCACACAGTCTTCCTGTATGTTCTGTAGATCTATACCTTCTACAGGTTTATGTTTATAAGAGAATCACAGCGTAGAGACGACCGCATAACAGAATTTTTTCCATTTTAATAATTTTATCCGTGTCTCCGCTTGTGGCTGCCCGTGTCCTAAGAATTCATTCTTTCTTTGCTGGAACCTAATCAAGGAAAGAAGGGAAGCAGGCTTGTCTGTGAGTGCTCTCCTTGAGTGCCGTGGATAAGAGGAGGTGGTCCCAAAAAAGCCTGAAGAAGGAAAGGACGGCATCCCCTCCGGGGCTGTCATGGTGTGGACTTAGCAAACCCACCTGCCCACGCGGCTCCCATCCACGGACCCAGCTGGGGCCGTTCCTCCAATGCTGGAGACCATGGCCTGCAGGACGAAAGCGTATCTCAGCTCCCCAGAGGTCTGCGTTTACAGATACAGGTGTGGGGGAGGGGAGGCCACAGTATCCTGACTGTTCTCAAAAGTCCAGTTGGTTGTGGCCCTTGCCCCGGGGCCGCAGAAACGGCTTCCTCTGGGCCAGCCCCCTCTGCTGAGCTGCTGTCTGTAGGGACGCCCCATCCAAGTTCAAGAGGAGTGAGCTGAAGGGTGGGCGGGGCCTCCTGGTTTGAACTTTACTTCGTGCGAAAATTACGTTTCCCAAGGTCAGCTTTTCCTCGGGCCCTAGGTTAGTTTTAGTAACTAGGGGTGGGTTTGGACACATGCATGTGTGTGAGTGTGTGTGTGTGTGCAGGGGCGTGCATGCAGGTGCGTGTGGCCTGGAGGGCAGACCCAGCCATATAAACCTTTTATTGAGACCCAAGTCTGCCCTCATTAGGGATAGACACTCCATAGCTGCTAAACGTTCCCTGAGATTTCAGTGTGAGTTAATATTCTTTAAACACACACACACACACACACACACACACACACTCACACACACACCTCCTCCTCCTCCCTGCCGTGATAGATCGCAGCCTCGACCCAATGCTCGGAAGGTCAGAGCGCGTTGAGAAATCAATGTGGTGCTATTCTTTGCCCGAGGTCCCCAGGACAGCCAGAAATGGCCTGAACCTTTGCCCATCACTTCTCAGGGGCTTTCCGACCCGCGGCCTCTCCTTCCAGCCTGCGCTGAATGGAAGCAGCCCTCTTTGTGGCCGAGGCAGGGCACAGGGTGCGGGCCGGGGCTGCGTGGGGCTTGGAGGGGGATGCCCCTGTCCCCCTGGCCCCCTGCACGGCGGTCACCCCCTGGCAGGCTCCTGGGGCGCCGGAGTGCCATGTATCTGGGGAGAGACGCAGAAAGGCAGTGGCCTGGGAATTCACGAGCCCCACGTGGGTAAGGGGTACATTTGAAAATCCCCCGATAGCAAATGGCCCGCTGAAACCCCACCTCGTGACACTTTAAGGAGGAGGTGCCTTGGGCCCAGCCCAGCCCCGTGTGTCACCAGCCTTCGCTGTCCAGCTTCCCGCACCCTCCGCGGGAGGCAGGTGCCGAGAGCATCACCCAGGGAGGGGAGCCGGCCGCAGCCCTGCCCCCCTTTCTGCCAAGGTGGTGGCCGGTGGGGCCAGGGCCCAGACAGGACGGCGGGGCGGGGACAGGCGTTTGCGAGCCCACCTCCTGTCGGCCCGTGGCCCGCGGTCAGCACACCGCTCCAGGGGTGGGGGCCGACTGCCAGGTCTCTTTGGTCAAGTCTGTGCACAGCCTCACCCCTGGATGTCTCAGGCAGAACCCTGGCTGGCCGCTTCTCTAACGGGATCGCGTATGCCCTGGCCTCCCGGACTCCGTTCAATGTGAAAAGGGTGGTGCGCCTCTCTCTGCTTCAGAAACATACAGAAACATGTGGAAACGTCGCATTTTTCAGACCCCAAGCCATGTGTGCTGAATTTTCCCAGACCTGATCTTGATGTAGATAAAAGTGAGAAGCCCTGAGGGGGCGCAGGCTATAGAAACCCTGCATTGTCTGCTATAATTTAATCATCGTGGGCTGCAGAATTTCTTTGCATAAATTACAACCACAATGATAGCATCACTTTCACAAAAGGTGGCCTCCAATCGATTCAACCCTCCGAGAGATGGCCGGGCTTTCGCCGCAGGGAAAGGATTCACTGCCGTCTACAGGGCTGGAGATCATCGCTGGGGCTCTGGTGGTAGTCGGGGCGCACCTGGGGCAGATTGCTGATTCAGCTGATGTGCCTTTTCCTCTCGGTGTGCGCTAACCACTTGGTTTTTATTTTTCTAGGAATAAGGGGGGATTGGGAATGGGCCCCGCCCCCACGTCTGGAGGAGGCATGTGCCTCGGGTGAACCCCCGAAGGACAACAAGGTAGAGGAAATGTTTTCCTGACGATGCCTTCACTGGCCTATTTTGCCGCTTCCTCTCCTTTCCCCCACCCCTCGGGCAAAGGTGATTTTTATATTTCCTACGTTTTTAACGCTCTCGGGTCTTCTCGTACCTGGAAAAGCACAGAATCTATGCTGCTCCTGCCTCCCTTTCCCCAGCCCGAGCCCCCGAGAAGACAGGACCCCGGGAGCACGTTTTGTAAGCCTCTCTATTGAAGCGAGGCCTTTAGGCAGCCGTGCGTGGCTGCATTGTGGTGGTCCCCAAGTGCTCCGGACAATCCCTTTGAAAGAATAGGGTCGAGAAGATTCTCAGGACAGAGGCAGCTAATTTCCATCCTTGAGGCTTTATCTCACAAAGGAAACTCGATGTAAAGAGAAGAAATTAAGTCTGTGGAAAATTTGCTCCCCTTTCCAATGGCCTCAGGATGAAATGGAATCTTCTCGCATGTCCTCGAGAGAGGGATGCTTTTCGTGCAAAAATCTTCAAACCAACACGACCAACACACATCACACCTATGTGTGCGGAGGGAGGAATGCAGAGGGAAAAACTCCATGGCTACCAGCATCCAGTTGGCGTTTAATAAAGGTTAAGGGAATAAGTGAAAACTACTCACCATTGTCACTGCTGCTCCGAAAAGTAGTGATGATTAATTGAGGCAAATTTACAATCCCTTTCATAATCGCAGCAGTATGAAAGCCTTATCTTCTCTTGCATCACCATGGGAACCTTTGATGTTTATTCCTGGGGGCACAACCGCCGACCGGCCCTCCTGTGTGTATGTGCACATGTGAAATGCAGCCCGGGGTCTAAAAGGGCTCTAATTGCATTGTGTGTATTCAGGGGTGGTCATGAGTCAAGGCACTTCCTGGGAATGATAGAGGAAATCTCAGATAATGCAGCCTTGCGTAATAAAAGTTTTCCTCTGGCTCTGTTTATATGTGTAAATGGGAGGGGCTGAGTGGAAGAGAAGAGTGACAATAAAGACAGTTAAGAAAGACAAGAAGTATGTACATAGCAGATGATTCCCCCCCACCCCCCTTCAAATCGGATTATCCGGTTGCCTGCCCTCTAACTGGGCTGCGACGTCAGATCCTGGAAGGCCGCACCGAGAGCCAGATAAAGTCCCTGGTGCAAGGGTGTGTGTGCGAGTGTGTGTGAGTGTGTGTGTGTCTGTGCCCAGTTAACTCCAGGAGCCCTGCCCCGCGGCTGTGAACAATTACCCAGGAAGTAGCCCCTCTGACCATTTGAATAGAAAACCTTCCCGAGGAGAACCCAGCCTCAGGGCCCCTGTCGGGGCAGAAAGAAAGGCTTGACCACTCTCAGAAGGTGGCTTGGTTTAATGACCTCCGCTGCCGTTAGTACATTTCCACGTTTTATACCCTCCCCGCCTTCATTCCTTAGCTTAAGAGAGGAAAACCTATTGAAATGATTCGGTGGGGTTTCTCCTTTGTTGAAAATAAATCTCATCACTCCCTGAGGTCTGGGACGTCAGGGAAGTGGTGAGGGTGGGCTTTGGAGCCAGGTAGGCCTGGGTGCTCATCCCGATTCCCCTGACTGCTGGCGCTTGGTTTTTTGTCCCTCTCTGTTACGTCAGCCTTTCCGGGGAGCATTTCTTTATCTGCAGAACAGGGGCGATGACGCCCAGTGATGCCCGCCTTGCTGGGTCGTACTGTTTACGTAGGAGAAACAGGTGGCACACAATAGAAGCTTAATAAAGGACCAGCAATTATTACTGACCTTGTGTGTGCATATCAATGTATGTAATGTCCTTCATCTTGACTGAAAGCAAGTACGTTCTTCTGGATTAAAGAGGAAAAAGGTCATAAAATGCCAGAGACCTACTTCCTTGGAACATCTGCAAAGCTTGAAATAAGGAGATAAGATAGCAGGGTCGAAGCTCTGCCACTAATTAGGTACGGAAGCTTAACGAGCTCTGTCACCGCCCTGGCTTTCCGTTGTAAACAGAGCTGTGTTCTAGATCATGCTAAACAGCTAGAGCAAGTGGAAGCAACGTGTGACAGAGGCCTCTGGGCTGGCTGTGTGCCCACCTCTCTGCCCACGGGTTCCTGCAGACCTGCCCCTCACTCCTCTCTGGAGGCAACGGCCCTTCTTTTCAACTTTCCCTTGTCTCCAGGCCATCGAAGGCAGGGCTCATCCAGGTCCTCGGTCCTCGGGAGCAGACAGCCAAGCCTTGGGGCGGTGGCCGGCCTGGCTCCAGCATGCCTCCCCCTGCAGTCGGCATGCCCTGTCCCTTGACCTGGAGCCCCGGGTCTCTACCTTCCAGGTCAGGAGTCCACACCTCCCAGAAATGGCCGCACCCTCCCCCGGTTGAGGCCCTGGGAATCAGCATTCCTCTGCTGACACTGTGGTTTGGCCCCCGACTCACTCCCCTCCTGGATCCTCGAGTCCTCCACCCTTAACAGGAGACAGCAGACCCCAGGTTCCTTCCAAAACATTTCGAATCAGAGCCAGTAAGGACGCCCAGCCCGGCAGCCGAGAGGCAGGAAGCTGGTGACTCCGGGTAGCAGGCCTTGGTGGCAGAGGAACCGTCTCCTCCATCCGTAGGGACCCAGAAGTTGGATCCCACAAGGAACAAAAGGGAGCCCGGGCAGCGTGAGCCAGGGAGGAAAAGCAGTCAGCGTAGACGGCAGGACTGAAGGTGACCGGCAGGCTGGGTCCCAGTGATAATTAGAGGCGGCCCAGCGGGCTGCAGCTGAGGCCCCGTCCCCGGGAGCCATTTCAATTGCAGAGTCGGTGGCGAAGGGCCTATTGGCCTGACTGTCGTCTCTGCCCGGCCATTTGATCACAGGGAAATAATAGCCCCGGCCTCACTGTGTTGGGCTGCCGTGAGGACAATGACCCGCCGTGAAAGGAGTTAAAAAGATTCTGGGGAAGGGAAAGGCTGGCCCACACGGTGGCAATTCAAGATCTTTCGGGCGCTGTTAGCTCGTCCTTTAATTAAGCCCCTCGTCTCCGGCTCATCCTGCAGAAGCACACCTGCCCCCCATCTGCCACCCCAAACGGGGAGCGGGCGAGTGGCTTCGCGCCGTTCCTTTCAGAGTTTTGCCGCGGCCCACGGTGACGTTTCGAGGGAGGCGCCCACAGACTGGCCCGCTCCTTGTCTTTCTTCCTTGCTCGGAACGATTCTATAGAAACCACATTAGAAAGTGTGGGGGCCAAGCAACTCCGTGCAGCGAAGGAAGAAGGCCGGGAACAGTATTCATTCCGGGAACACCAGGCACACTACCAGCTTTCCGTGCGAGGCATGAACCCCGGGGTCCCCGCGACTCACTTAGTCTCCGTGTCATCCCCCAAACTACATCTGTGCCTGAAAGCTGGAACACAGCAGAGTTTCCTCTACCAGACGATTTTTGTTTTCAGCGGGTGATACACACTCAGCGCCCATGACTTAGGGTCCTGTCACCTTCGGAACAGGCCGGTTGTGTTGGCCGTGGCCATGGAGGTTGCTATTTTAGGCTGTTTGGTGCTTATTCCACTCTGCAAATGGTTCCCATTCACCAGGCCTGCTATGGGCACAAGGCCCTGTCCTGCCGGGAGGCGGCAGGATGCACCTGTCTGCGCTCCTGGAAAACTTGTCCTTGCCAGAACTGTGTTAGCGTGGTTCCAGTGCCCGCCCCCGCCCTACAGATGTTGGTGCATGCGCAGGGAGGGACCCTGAATGTGCTGGCTCCCTCTCACGCACAGGCCTGCTGTCTCCAGATCTAAGGGAGGCGGCTGCAAACCCAGCCCAGCCCGACTTGCTTCCCCGCGGCCTGCTGTACCCTAGAAAGGCCAAGCTGCTGTGGCGGCTGGCTCCTGAGGACCAGCCCTTCCCTACTGCGGTGCCCCGTGGAGAAGCGCTTCCCCTTGTGAGCAACTGGAAGCTGAGGTCCTTCTTGATGTGCGCAGGATGCAAAGAAAGCGCAAGTCAGAGATCCCTGTCTGGAAAAATGACTGTGCCCTGAGAAGCTATAAAGGGAACAGCAGGACGTGGTTCTCCTCCCTACCTGGGAAACTGCCCCCCGATGGGCTCACCCATTAGACACCTGCTCCTTCAAGCCTGGCCCTCTGTCTGTACGCACTTCTCCAGGCTGCCGGCCCCGCCTCCGCTGTCTGCCCCGCCCCCTCACGCGTGCCCTGGACACACCCCTCCGCCCGTGTCCTTACGTCATCCCTGATGTCACCTTTCATTCAGCACCGCTCTGCTGGCTCAGGACCTCCACGGGGACCCCTGTTCTCTGATCATTTGATTCTTCCATTATCGGCCCAAAGCTCACTGGGTCTATGAAGCTGAGAGAGCGTTTTTATTATATGGTTTTAAATTTTTTTTTTTCAACGTTTATTTATTTTGGGGACAGAGAGAGACAGAGCATGAACGGGGGAGGGGCAGAGAGAGAGGGAGACACAGAATCGGAAACAGGCTCCAGGCTCTGAGCCATCAGCCCAGAGCCCGACGCGGGGCTCGAACCCACGGACCGCGAGATCGTGACCTGGCTGAAGTCGGACGCTTAACCGACGGCTATTATATGGTTTTAATTATTTAGAGAAAAGATGCCTAGGCTCAGATCTCCGCTGTCGGAAGAAGAAGGGAGAGTTAAATGCAATTCCAATTTGAAATTGAATTTCAAGTTTGCAATGCGACCTTGAAAACAAAACTATGATTCGATTGAAGGTATTCAGGAAAATCTGCAAATTGGATAAGCTTCGTGATTTTTAGCATTTCAAATAGACTGTGAGCCCTTGTCGCCACGAATAACTGTTTTGGAGACTGTGGGCTGATGGTTGTTATCTCTCCTCTCAGACAGGCACAGGTACCTGCCATCTCCCAGAGTGGGTCTAATTTGGTGGCTGGGGGGAGAAAGGAAGAGAGAGAGAGAGAGAGAGAGAGAGAGAGAGAGATCCACCAAGAAAGGTCTAGCTTCTCAAATGGCACATAATGTGCCTTGTGAAATAGAGGAAGAGAACAGAAACAAGGAATTTTCTCACATTCAGGTGGGACCTCTTTATGTCCTGTGAGAGGTCTGCACCTTTCCACAATGAAACAGAGGGCTCCGTTTCACAAATCACACACACACACACACACACACACACACACCCAGGTTAGGAGGGTACAAACAGAGGGTTCCTGGAGGAAAGGGACCACATCTGGCCAAGCTGGGGTTCTCCAGGGTCCTGCGGGTGGATGGGGTCTCGCCCTGGGCTGGCCTCACGGCTGTGTGGGGGCGTGACCGTGCCAGACCCTGACCCAGCCCTTCCCTCTCCCATGTCCAGCAGGACTGCTGTGCCCGCGACACATCCAGAGACCCTGGTGTGAGATCCCCGGACTTCCCTCCTTCCTCCTCCACTCACTTCCCAATCCTGCTCACTGTTGGCCTGCTTGTTAAGACTTGCTGTTTTCCACGATTCCTTCCATCCCTCCCTTCACTTCATGCTCCATCGCTTTTCTCAGCATTCGTTTTGGCAGCTCGGGCTTTCATTCCCAGCTTTACGATCGTGATTCTGAAACCTTCGTATCTCGCTTATATCTCCCTGTGGAGTCCTGAACGCTCAGCTTCAAAGCCCACCAGCCAGCTCTGCCTGTGGGCCCCCAGGCCCCTCGGCCTCCAGCATCCAAACGGATGGAGCTCCTGTGTTCTCTGCTCCTGACCTTGTCCTCCACACCTGCTGCTTCCCCGTATCGCCCCACCTTTAGTCATCGGCATCCCCGTGATTAGCCAAACTGGAAACCTGGTCCCTTCCTGCACGCACCCCTTCAATTTATTGAGGTGGTCTCTCTTCTGACCACTCACTGCTCAAGTTCAGGTCTGCATCATTCCTGCCATTGTGGCTGCAAAGGCGCCTTCCGGGCTCCGGGTCGCCCCCACCTCCGGGTCGCCCCTCACCCTCCAGTCTGTCTTCCCCCTGCCTTCAAACTGATGTTTCGTAATTGAAGCTTGAGTTTTCCAGCACATATGGAATAAGTTCCTCAGCCTGTCACTCGAGGCTCTGCGTGCGGGCTTTTACATCAGTCGTGTACGTGTGTAGGCTCCCACTTACCCAGGCCCTCTTTAAGACCTGCACCCCATGCCCACGACGCTGTGCTCAGGCTTGGCAATTTGGAGTGGCTTTCCTGTCTGCTTGGTAGGGTACATTTTCAAGCCTTCTTTAAATGTTATCTGTGCTACCGCTGTTTAATGCATGCCATATGGTATATTCTACGTAGTATATGCTATGTGGTCTGTGTTATGTGGTATATGCCATAGACTATGCTCTATGGAATCTGCAGTGGGAGTTTGTGAATCAAAGTAAAAGGCCCCCCGCGAGCCTTCACTTCCGTCTCCAGCTCTGGATGGCCCTGCCCTTTCTCCCGTGCAGCTTAGCGTGGCTCAAGGTAAATGGGCTGGATGCCGCACATTGGGCTGGTTCCAGAAGCCTCTGTGTGACTGTTGTCTCGGGGCCTGGGATCGAGCCCCAGTCCAGATTCTTCCTCTTGCCAGGGGGATGGTGTGTGCACAGCCACCATTGTTCCACAGTAGGCTACGTGCTTATTAGCTGTAACGACACAATTAGCATTGTTACTTTGTTCCTTTCAAAGCACTTCTCCTTCACTTTCTTACTCAGGACCGTGGGTTTTATGCTCATTCCACATGCGACGGGAGAGAGCTTCAGAGAGGAGGGCTTTTTCAAGGCAGCGGTTAAACCCCACGTTCCCCCGACCCCGTCTATCTTGTTGGAGAACTGCCTCCTTTCTTCCTGCCTCTCCCCTCCCCTTGGCCCTCTTCCCCCTGGTTCTCCCTACTCCTGCCCCGTCTCCAGCTGCTCTGAGACCTTTCCCTTTCCCTCACCCCACACCATGCCTTCCTCCGACCGGCGCCAGGTGCCAGGTGACATAAAATGCAGAAACATGAGGACACGGCAGGTAGACAGAGGCCAGTGGGCCACCAGAAGGGACCTCCTCTCCAAAGTCCCCCTGGGAGTTATCAGCTTGCACACCTACACGTAGGACCAGCTTCACTCTGACTCACCATGCCTTTTATGTAATATTGAAATATTTTTAACGTTCTCATTTATTTTTGAGAGACAGAGGGAGACAGAGCACGAGCGGGGCATGGGCAGAGAGAGAGGGAGACAGAGAATCTGAGGCAGGCTGCAGTCTGTGAGCTGTCAGCACAGAGCCCGAAACGGGGCTCGAATTCGCAAACTGCGAGATGATGACCCGAGCCCAAGTCAGACGCTCAACCGACTGAGCCACCCAGGCACCCCTTTTATATGATATTGACTTCACATTTGTTTTTGGCGTCTTGACCGAAATAATGTGTAATAGTCATAGTTGATGCTTCCGAGAGGTTTTGACGACACTCATTTAAAATCACTAATTGAGGGGCGTCTGCGTGGCTCAGTCGGTTAAGCGTCCGACCTCGGCTCAGGTCACGATCTCGCGGTCCGTGAGTTTGAGCCCCGCGTCGGGCTCTGTGCCGACAGCTCGGAGCCTGGAGCCCGCTTCGGATTCTGTGTCTCCCTCTCTCTCTGCACCTCCCCCGTTCATGCTCTGTCTCTGTCTCAAAAATAAATAAACGTTAAAAAAATGAAAAAAATAAATAAAATCACTAATTGAGAGGGTTGACGGAAGGCGTAGATACAAATGCAGCGTGATACTGTGCAACATTGGTCCGACTTCAGTGGGAAAGAACCACCTGGGAGACTTTTTGAAAAATGCGATTGGCCTCATCTCCAGCGGTTGTGATGGAGTGAGTCACAGGGGTGTCAAGGCAACGCTTCCCGTTATCCAGCTTTATGGCCGGATAATTGACAATAAAAGTTGTATACATTTAAGGGGTACAGCTTGCTGGTTTGATGTATGCGTTGTTGACGGGGCTCTCACTCTGAAAGTCCTTTTTGGGAGTAGCATTGACTTTACACCCAGACGGACCCGAGTTCAGATCTGACCTTGGCCGCATACCACCTCTCTAACTTTGGAAGAATCACTTGAAATTTTTGACCTCGAGTTTTGGTTTCCCTTGTTTTATTTTCCTCTTAGAAAATACAGAAGAATACTTGCCTCAGGGGCTGTTGTCCAGATTCAATTAAATCAATTAACGCAATTGGTTAAATCATGAAGCCGAAGGTACCCATCGTGCATTGGTGTTCGTATAATTTAATTTAATTTAATTTGCTTCTTTCAAATGATAGAGTGAATGTCTTAGGAAAGCATAATGACCCATACACGAGGATATTGTAATCCATTGAGAAATAGGCAAGTTTTTCTCTTCAGTTTGAGAAACACGTGTTCCTAATGTATCTCTATCACAGGCAATTTTGCAGAGATCGCTCTAGGCCGTGATAATCATCCGTATCACCCTTTTTTTTTTTTTAATTTCAACTTTCACAATGTGGTAGACGTGGTGCCTGATAACCCCACCTCCAGAACCTCCTGGCAATTCTGGACACACGACTACAACCACATCCGCGTGCACGGCTGGGGTCACAAGAAAGGACAGAGCCGCCGCAACCAGAACGAAGAACAAAGTGTTAGTGCGCTCGGAGTTTACCCGGCAGTGCAGGTGACAGGGACGGTCTTGGAGTTTACACATCAAGGGGCCTGAGTGTAATGACCGGAGGAGACGGAAGTTGAAAGCTGGAGTCTGAACTCACTCTCCACCCCCCCCGGCCCACCTACCCAGTAAAGCTGGGTACTGGACGGGATACACCTTAGTGAAAAGTTTGGCAGGAAAACCCTGCCCGCCCTGCTCAGGGGTTTGACAAGGATGCCGGTCTGTCTCTACCTGAGATGACGGTTCAGTGAAAGGAGCGGAGGGTGCGAAGTCCCCTGGACATCCCTCGCTGGGAGCCCACCTTATGGGGGGCTGGGGCCCAAACAGGGATTCAGAGTGCAGCACCCACAATGCTTGGAAAAAGCAAATGCAAGGCCACTCTAGAAACACCAGGGCAACCACAGGAAGCCCACCAGCCCCAAATCCAAAGTTCAGAAAGAAAGAAAGAAAGAAAGAAAGAAAGAAAGTCATTAGAAAAGACAACAAGTGCTTAAAACCAAAAACAGAACAGATTTTGGAGAAAAAAAATGAAACTGCTAAAAAAGAAAAACCATCATCACTGGAATTAAGAAAATTAGAATGAGTTGGAGGTGCCTGGGTCCGTCGGTTAAGCGTCCGACTTCGGCTCAGATCATGATCTCACGGTTCATGAGTTCAAGCTCCATGTCGGGTTCTGTGCTGACAGCTCAGAGCCTGGATCTGGTTTTGGTCTCTGTGTCTCCCTTTCTCTCTTCCCCTCCCCTGCTTATGTGCTCACTTTCTCTCTCTCTCTTTCTCTCCCAAAAATAAATAAAGAAACTTAAAAAAAAAAAGGAAAATTACAATGAGTTGAATAGCATATCTGACACACGGAAAGAGAATCCGTGTCCGGGAAGATAGATTGGAATCATTCGTCGCATATGCGTGGAGCAAAGAGCTAGGAGCTGTAACTCCGAGGTTACACCTGCCACCTGTTAGAGATAACCTGCCTTGTAGCGAGAGGACCCAGGGAAGAGAACGACAACAACAACAACGACAACGACAACGACAAAAGGAGAGACGATATGGGTAGAAATAACGAATGCGTATTTTCCACAACTTTCGAAAGCCTTGTGTCTGAGAATCAGGAGTGTCAGCGAGTCCTAGGAGGATACATTCAAACAAACCCACACCACAGTGACATCGCATGGGACCAAGGACAAAGACATGATCTTCAAAGACACCGGAGAGAAAAAACAGACCGTGTACAAAGGAAGATGTTGGTATTTGCAGGAACAATGGGTGTGACAGTCGACTTCTGGGCGGTGCTCATGGAGGTGGAGGTCAGATAGGTGGCCCCTGATTACCTGTGCACAAGTTGTTGTCGAGGATGCCCCAAACGGCCGTGTAAGCAGTCCCTGCTCTTTTGCAGAGTCCAAAGGTTAGTGACATCTGTGCTCATTCCTCAGGAGGAGGAGCCCAGCACTCGCTCTGCCCCTTGACGGCCGTGTCTTCCCTGTGTTCCCCGTGGGGGACGCTGATGGCTGAGGGTCACTCCGGGAGCCCGCATGATCAAAGAGAACATCAAACCTGACTCCCTCCAATGAAAAACACCTTTTAGGGACAAAGATGAGGGCAGTGTGCCTGGTAGTGTATGGATCTCTGCGTAGAAGTGTGTAGAATCATAAGAAAATTGTATGACGATATTAAATTGATGGGCTTTTAGTCCCCCCTGAAATTATGTTCCTTTCCGGCAGTTACTTGTAAGGTGAGGCCGTGAGGCTTGTGGTGCCAGAGAAGGAAAGAGCAGACAGCCAGGTGAGGACCAAGAGAGCTTATACACTCCAAATGGAAATGTTGGTTTCCTTGATCTCCTTCTCCAGACTTAGTTTTGAAAGTCAGGCTTTGTAGACAGAAGAGGTTGTCAAATTTTTAGTCCCCCTTTCTGCATATCAAGGCTTAGATCTGGTCACAGCATTTTCTACAGGTTGGTCCATAGGGGTTAGTGAGAGAAAGAAGAAAATGTGGAGAGAGACACAGAGAGAGAGAGAGAGAGAGAGAGAGAGGGAGAAATAGGGGGGAAGGGGGAGATACAGAGGGGGAAAGAGAAAGAGAGACAAAGAGTAAGAGAGAGGAAGAAGGAAAGATAGATGGAGAGGAAGAAGGAGGGAGAGAGAAAGAGAGGGAGAGTGAGAGAAAAGGAGAGGGGGAGAGAGAGAGCAGGAGGGGAAAGAGAGAGAGAGGGAGAGAGAAGAGTTTGGGAGTAAGGCCTGTCAGGCTTCCCAGGGGCCCTGGAAGAAGAGAAGGTAAGCGGGCGGGCGTCCTGGGCCAGATGGATGAGGGGGAAGGTGCAAGAGCATTAGTAGACTAACGTCACAACTCCTTGCTCAGGTGTTTGTGCGACTTGTTTTATTGTGCCTTGTCTTTAATATCACTCCTCAAAGAAACCTTCCCCGATCTTCTCACGTAATACAGCGCCCCCCTTCCTCCCCATTTCTTATGTTATTAAACTTTCTTCGTCTTTAGGCGCCATCTGTCTTCTGTTATCTGTCTTCTTGTCTATGCGGTCCTCCCTGGTTCTCCCAGTAGACGGCAGCGTTCATTACGCCTCCCCACAGACTGGGCATGGCACACCACCAAGTCTGTCTGGTCAGGAACCAGGGAGAGCTCAAATCCCATGGCGCTTTCCTCTACGGGGTCTCCAGGACCACGGCGGAAGACTACCTTACAGGGTGTTTCACGAACCAGGAGAGGGGAGCCATGTCGCAACCAGGCCAGCATGGTTGACGGTTGACCAGAACAGCTGCCCACGTGGATGTCCCTGAAAGGAGGCGGTGATGTAAAGGTTATAAAGTATAAGCAACACAGAGCATGCCTGGTGTAGACCAGGTCGAATGAGGATTAGCTGTGCACTCTCAAGGCCGTCCACAGGGCCTCCGTTTTTCTGTTACGTCACAAGTACTATCATAATTAGAAATATAATTATCCCCTGGGGTCTCTGAACATCTTACTTCTCCCTCACCAAATAAAGACATATGCATGTCGCATTAATATTAAGGAATAAACACTAAATTATAAACGGAGCAGAAATGATAACACAGTGGTGTGATGTCTGTAGATTTTTACGGTCCCTGAGGTACGCCCCTCTAGAAAGAATACAATCGTCTGGCTGTTTAAAAATATTCACAATTCTTTGTTAATCCGGTTCACCATGCCCGTATAGGAGGAACACTGGAACAGAGAGTGTATTTAGAATTCTATGCGCCCCATTCTTCCATTGCATTTCCATTAGAGACACCATTTGTCTTGTGTGTTTTATCTCCTGGAACATTCTCGCGTGTGCTGTTGGAAGATAACACCGTTTTTGCGTCTCTCGAGTTGCTGGGTTTTACTCTGCGTCTGCTAACACCCGTAGGTGTATGTAATCTCACCGTAGCAGGATGTTGTCACGTCTTGTTGACTAATTAGCCCCTCACTCCAAATCTCAGCAGCTGTGAGTTCAAGTGTTAAATGGTGGGGCAGTGAATCCAAAAGGGAGGGAACAAGGACAGTGTTCAGGAACTGGCTGGGAACTCCGCGGCTGGATTTTCCCCCACTCATGCCAGGTGCCTCCTGGTTATAGACCCTAGTGGGCTCAGCCCTGAGCCACAGCTATTGTCCAAATGTAAGATTAGGAACCAGAGCATACGTGGTGAAGGAGAGCAAATTCTTCTAGCTTGGTATTCAAGGAGGGGAGTGCAAAATGCGGTAATACAATATATGATATGATATAATATAATATAATATAATATAATATAATATAATATAGATGTATTTGTTTATTCGTCTACCATGTGCCAGACACTGGGAAAAATATTGGGGCCATAATGAATCATAAGACATGTTTCTTGCTCTGAAAGTACGCAATCTGGAGGGAAAGAAAGACAAAGTAGCCTATTAGAGGATGATATGGTGAGGGCTGGGAGAGAGGCCTTCTCAGGAGCCCTGAGGACGCTGAGGAGGGGTGGAATCGGCAAAGGTGACCTTTGAGCTGTGTGACGATCAGCTAGAAGAATGAAGAGAATTGAGGTAGGACCGGAAGCACAGCCTAGACGATCATAGAGGGCCACCCAGTCCACGGTGCAAGTGTGGGCTTCCACCGAAGGACTTGGGGAACTATTGAAACGATTCCAGATGCAACATCCAAGGGAAACCTTGAGGATGACTTCATGCCTTGATGGCTGTGTTCAAGGACGGACTCAATGGGGGAGAAAAGTGAGATTCGACAAGTTGAGGGAACTCTTTCAAAGGAAAAGAGACACTGAAGGTCTGTGCTAACATAGGGATGGTTGAGTCTAGGGTAATTTAAGGATAACATTAGTGGGATCAGGTGGAGTGAAGGGGGCTTGGAGTCTAGTTGGGATACCTTGTGCCGATGCTGTCATTGAATCAGAGAATGTAGAGAAAAGACAGCCTTTAAAGATGACATGGTGATTTCCGTGTGGGTCAACTTTAGTTGAGGTGTCCCTGAGACATTCAGCTGGCCACAAGGTCCTAGAGCCCCAGACCTGGGCTGAAATGTAGGCCCATAAATCGGAAACTTTCCAGAGCAATCATAAACCAGGGGTATAAACCATGAGAATAAAAGGAGTGCAAAGATAATGGTAAAATCCTAGGAATAATAAAATTTAAAGAAAAGAGGAAGAAAGAGACCAGGGAGGCAGATTGGAAGCAAGTGGTTAGAAAGGCAGTAGGAGATCCAGAAGAGAGAAAGGTCACAAAAAGGAACAGCAGAGATTGCCTTGGAGAGATGTCCTGGAAAGCAGCCATTAGAATAGGAGGACCCCATCACTGGACTTGCAACTCAGAGGTCTCAGGGGAACTGTGCATGACGAGTGTCAGTGGATTCAAGGGTAGGCTGAAAACTAGACAAGCTAGACAAACTAGACCAAGAGGGTAAAATGGAGGTAGAGGGGAGCCTAAAGTTAATTAATCTGGTTCATTTGTAGATGGAGAGACGGTGCCCGATGACTTTTTTAGCCAACGACACGCGTATTCCAGAAACCCAGGTTTCTATGCAGGATTATAGAAAACATGCTTAGAGGGAAAGAGACAGGGTCTTGTGGAAGGTCTTGAACTCCAGGCCAGGAATCCAGACTTGGGTTAATTGCTACCATCATTGGCAACATAGAGCCACTGAGGGTCCTTGGGTTGAGCGTTGACGTGTTCACAAGAACATTTTGAGGAGATCAGTCTCACATAAATGAGCGTGCCTTGGAAGGCACACGAAGGTTGGGAAGGCTGGACTTGGAGGTCGGGGCTGTCCCACAGTCCAGCGATAAGGGTAAGTAAAAGAATTAGGATGCAGAGGACTGGATGAGAATCGTGAGCATAGTGTCCATGAATGATTGGGGAGAACCGAAGTAGAGAAGAAGCCTGACTAAGTTTTCTGGCTTCTTGTCTTGGAGGAAGAGAGATTCCTTAGCAGAAGTGGGTAAATCCAGAAGTATTGCTTCTTGGCATATCAAATGCCTTTATTTATTAAAAAAAATTTTTAATGTTTATTTTTGACAGAGAGAGAGAGAGAGAGAGACAGAGCATGTGTGGGGGAGGGGAAGAGAGAGAGGGAAACACAGAATTCGAAGCAGCTCCAGGGTCTGAGCTGTCAGCACAGAGCCCAATGCGGGGCTCGAACCCATGAACCATGAGATCATGACCTGAGCAGAAGTCATGATGGTGAGATCATGACTGGGCCACCCAGGCATCCCTAAAATGCCTTTAAAATAATTCTGATTTCACAGAGAAGAGTCAGTTTTATCTACTTTAAAAAAATGTTTATTTATTTACTTTGACAGAGAGAGAGAGAGAGAGAGAGAGAGAGAATCCCAAGCAGGCTCCATGTTCAGTGTAGAGCCTGACACAGGGCTCGATCTCATGACCCTGGGATCATGACCTGAGCCGAAGTCAACAGTCTGACGCTCCAATGACTGAACCACCCAGACGCTCCCAGAATCAGTTTTAGGTAGTTCCAGAAGGAGGCTACCATCCACACGTCACTTAACACGTCTCTAAATTTGTGTGCACTCACGTGTCAGTGAACACGGCTCAGCCTTCATTGTAGTCCCTCAGTGAATGCTCGATCCCTTTCCCGCCGCTGCTCCCGCACCCCAGCCACCGAGCTCAGCCTCCTGTGGTCTCACCTCCTGTCAGGAGCAGTTGAGTAACGGAGAGCAGCGGTGAGGTTTCATATCACTGATACTTCATTACTTTTGCAAAAGGGACAAGAGACTCATTAGTACACTATGAAATATTACCCTAAGTAAGAAAAATTAAATTCTACTTGTCAAAATAGATGAACGCTGCACATGCCAAGATCCGATGTCCCTAATTCTTTTAATTATGTTTTTTTTTTCCTTATTTGCTAATTTGTGAAATTCGCTAATTCACAGTGGGCTTCCCCGTCATTAGGCAGAACGGCCCGCTTCTGCCGTGATACAAAGGGTTTGCACGCAATGCTTCCCGTGGCTTCTAGCATGCTCTACTTGGGGCACCACGTGGACTAATTGATCGGTTCTTTCCCTCTTCAAGCTTGTTGCAAGCTACATATTAATTTTCTCCTTTTGCAACCGCTGATTAGGAGATGAGTATTCTCTGGACAGACAGAAAAACACCATTTTGCTCTGAAATTGGAAATGCCAGCCCAGTCGGGAAAGATGGTAATACCGCCTTATCTTAGGTGTTTTGAGTGTGTGTGTGTGTGTGTGTGTGTGTGTGTGTTCACATGTGTGTTCTCCCCAATGCAAAGAGCAAGCATTGTGCTAGCTTCAAGCTGCTGCCCACGGAGCCGTCTTTCTCGCGCGCTCCCCTGGAGGGACACAGCGGCCACCTGGGCCTCCGCGTGCTCTGTGACACTTTCAAGTCCAGCCTGGGTCGCTGAGTCCCTTCCAGGGTATGCGGCCTTCTGCAAGAGTTCTGGAAGTATTGTCTGACTCATCCTCACCGTACCACCTTGACCGAGGCATTTTGAGTTCCCTTGAATGAGCCTGAAGCTCAGAGCAGTTGGACAGACTTCCCAAGTTCATGCACCTGGTGAATGGCAGGATGTGAATCTTTCTTTCCCCCTGCATGTTTTTGCCTCCTCCTGGGTCGTTACCAGCTCTCATCAAATTCCGCGTGGATCGTATATTATTTCTAAGAGATGGTGTGTGGGCCCCTGGGTGGGAGGGCTCAGTAGGTTCAACCACCGACTCTTGATTTCGGCTCCGGTCACAATCTCACCATTCATTGGTTCGAGCCCCATGTAGAGCTCGGCGCTGACAGTGTGGAGCCTGCTTGGGATTCTCTCTCTCTCTCTCTCTCTCTCTCTCTCTGTCTCTTTCTCTTTCTGCCCCTCCTCCATCTCTCCGTCTGAAAATAGACAAACATTAAAGAGAGAGAGAGAGAGAGAGAAGTGCACTTAGGAGATCCTGAAGCAGGATACGAGAAGAGAGAAGTCAGGGAGGATGTGGAGGAGAGGCATGAGGGGCAGGCTTTGAAGAAAGGTTTCCCTAAGTTATCGCCATCCTCATTTTAACTAGTTTTTGAAAAAAAAGCAGGAGTTTACTGAAGGGTGTTGAGAAAACACAATGAGAGAAGAAATGTCTATTGATGTCGCGTTTGTGTATTTTCTCTGTCAACATTTTCTTCCAGGCACCGGTGGCTTTGACGCCCGTGTACAGCCTCCGGCGTGACTGTCATCACGGTGGCCTCCCCGTGACCCTGTGCCGGCCTTGGGGGGCTCCCTTCTGAGGAGGAGCGTGCGGGACCCCCACACCATGCCGCCCGACATCCCCCTGGGCTGGGCTCCCCCCACCGACCTTGGGACGTGCGTCCAAGGTGCCATCCGTCCCGATGCTCCCCGGCCAGAGACACAGCAGCAGGCACACAAGCCTGAGGAGCCCAGTGTGGGCCCAGCGGCTCTGGGGTACACGTTGCTCCCCACCTCCCAGGTGAAGCTGTCCCCATGGAGGCCCACCCGGGGGCCAGCCGGCGAGGAAGAAAACGAACGTGGGTCTGGCCTTAACGCCACTAAGTCTGGGTGGATGGGGGCATTCACAGTCCCTGGACCGAGGCGCAGCTGGAGATCACGTCCTATCAGAGCCCCTCGTTTGGTGTCTATATTGTCCAAAAGAAAGACCCTTCCAAATGAACTTCTTTGCTTTCATTCCCAGAACGTTCGTATAATAAGGGGAAACGATGTGTGCGGAAACTCCTCTTAAACGGCTGATGCAGTCGTGAACCCAAGCTGACTGATGGAGGCATCACTGTGCCCGACTCACCAGGCTAAGCTTCGCAGGGATGATTTTTCACGCTCCCGAGGAACAGTGTGGGGTCCCGAGACTGTGGTTAACCCTCTGTTTTTATTTATTTATTTATTTATTTATTTATTTATTTATTTATTTAGATTTTTAAATATCTATTCGCGTTTGAGAGAGCACAAGGAGCGGAGGGGCAGAGAGAGGGGGACAGAGGATCCGAAGCGGGCTTCAGATGCGGGGCTTGAACTCACGAACCCAGAGATCGTGACCTGAGCCGAAGTCAGACGCCCGACAGACTGAGCCACCCAGGTGCCCCACCAATTGTCTTTTCAAAATAATACCTCACATTCCCTTGAGATCCAGGAACTGATTTTTGATTTTTTCCCCCCAACTCACCCTCATCCTCCCAGGACGCTCTATTATCTTCCAGAAAGATACAAGGTGGATATGGGTTCAAAGTGTTTATAAATCTGATGACAGCGTAAGGCAGTTTGGCTGAGCGCAGTTCTCACATCTGCAGCTGTTTGCACCGAAACCCCGGGGCTGTGCCCCTAACTGTTCCGCACCTGTTACCGAGGTGGGGTCTCAGATCAGTGGGGGCCCTTTGCTCTGTAGGGGTGCCCTGCCCGCCACCCCACGCTGAATGGGAGAATGGGTACTCAGGACATTTTGCGCCACTCTTTCTTCTCATTAAAAGACCAGCAGAATCCGTCTCGATGCGGATCTGAGAAGCATTTTCAAGACTCCTCTTTGTATACTTGGGCCTTTGGAAAATCCCTGGTGGCAGTTCTCACTGCTCGTTGCGTTCCTGGCCCAAGACCTCTGGACGCGTTTTGCCCTTTCTGGGAACAGTCCTGCCTCAATTTATCTCCTTGTGGACCTTCAGGCCTCTGCCCTTCGGCAGACATGCTTCTCCGGCCGGGTGACCTAGAGGGTTTCCCTAGTGTCTTTCCCGCTTCATCTGCCCTGTTTCATTTTTCCTAGAGCACCGATCATGATCTGAAAGGATCCTGCTTCCCTACTGGCTTGCTTGTTCCTGGCCCTTCTTCCACTTGTGCTGGAACGAAAACGCCATGAGAACAGGATGCTTTACCTAATTCACCGAGTGATTCCCCACAGCCTGACACCTGCTGGGAAAATAGCAATCGCCCCGTAAATCCTTATGAAGTGAATGAATGAATGAATGAAGAAATGAGTGGATGAATAATTGAGATCCTTCATAGAAACTGCTTGACGGTTTTTGTTTTTTTTAATTTTTTTAATGTGCATTTATTTTTGACAGACAGAGAGAGCATGGGCAGGGGAGGGGCAGAGAGAGAGGGAGACACAGAATCCGAAGAGGGCTCCAGGCTCCGAGCCGTCAGCACAGAGCCCGACGCGGGGCTCGGACTCACAGACCGTGAGATCGTGACCTGAGCTGAAGTCAAGACGCTCAACCGACTGAGCCACCCAGGCGCCCCTTGTTTTTGGTTTTTAATTCCTGCTGACCACATCTGTCCTCTTTTCTTGGGTTGGGCTCAGAGCATCTTCCTCCCTGTTCCAGCTCCCGCACATACCCCTTCCCTTTGCCACAAACATGGCACATTTGGCCTTCCACGTGCCTGTGAATCTCCGGCTTCATTGTGAAAACCTTCCACCCTTCTCTTTATTTACCCTGGTGTAGCATAGAGTCTCCAAAACACGCCCCCCCACACCACCGGGGGGTGCAGTGTTTAATCGGGGATACGAAGAAAAGTATTTGGTGGCAGGAGGGCGCGTCACACGACAGGCTCAGGAAGAGGACCCGGGAAGTCAGGAGACAGCTGCCCCTGGTCGGGAATTTCTGCCCAGGGGAGCAAACTGGGGTCAGAGACGATGGTCCTTGTCCTCTATTTGCAGACAGGCCTCACACAAGTGCATGGAAATAGTACCCATCCGGCTCCACTGTAGTTGTTGGAAACGTACCTTCAGTTCCTAAATGCGGCGGAGGCTGCATTATCTTCTCTGAGGTGCAGCCAGGGCGCTGATTTCTGAGGCTACTATCCAGACACGTGGCTTCCACAGAAGTCCACGTCCGGGGCGTCTGTTAAGCGTCCGACTTCGGCTCAGGTCACGATCTCGCGGCCCGTGGGTTCGAGCCCCGCGTCGTGCTCTGTGCTGACGGCTCGGAGCCTGGAGCCCGCTTCGGATTCTGCGTCTCCCTCTCTCTCTGTTTCACCGCTGCCCACGCTCTGTCTCTGTGTCTCTCAAAAATAAGGAAACATTAAACAAAAATTTAAACACAAGTCCATGTTCGTTTATCTTTAGTAAAACAGTACTGTACAAGTATATCTGTACAACATACTGTTGGGAAAGGATTTAAAGAGATTTTTTTCTTGTTCTGTCTTCAAATAGGTAATCGCTTTCAAAATTGAGGTGTAACTTACAGAGGGTATCAGGCCTTGCTTTGAAAGCTCAGAGATTTGACTCTGAGATCCAAAGGGGAGCTTAGCAGACACAATTTCAAGGCCGTGAAACCTGTATCCAGTGGTGGGATAACAGGTTTTAGTCATATTGTATTTGAATCAGAACTTCTTTCTTTGAATACAGAAAAACCGCAGGCTACTCTCTGCTTTTTCATTGTCTCCCAGGAAACCAGGCCTGCTGCCTTGACAGAGTGTAGGCACCTGCCCTTGGCCTTGGCATCAATGCCCTCCTTCCAGCAGGCCGAAAACCTTTAGCCATTCTCCAGAGAAGCCAGCTCCTGCCTTGTGTGGGGGAGAGCGCAGGGAGGGGGCAGGGAACAGCGGATACTTCGCTGCAAAGAGCAAAAGAACCCCCCCCCCCCCAGTTTCAATACGTGCGAGGCATTCCTGGACCCTGTGGGTGTGGGACCTCTTTTTATTCGTTTGAGCAATCGGCACACAGAAATTCAGCATATACCTGTTTTTTTGGATGGAATTTCACTTGCATTTGTAACACTTTGAAAATTACGTAATCTCTCATTAAATCGCTGGAGTGTGCCTTTTTACATGATATTTGCATGGACCATTAATCAGAGTGAATACAAGAGAAGCCCTGTGATCTAGGACATTGCTTTGAGAATTCATGCCTATCCTGTGCCTCATCCTGAATTTACTTAGAATACAGAAAGGAGTTAAATACGCGTGAACCCTTGAGGATTGTTTATGCTGGGTTATAGTTTAAAGAACTACATAACCACAATGGGTAAAAAAAAAAAAAAAAAAAAGGCCCAAACTTGATGCCCCCCTCTACCTTTGCTCTCAGATTTAGTCTAGAGGCTAACTCATATATGCATACGTTTACTTATATCATTTTTATATATTTGTATATATGGCACCTAATGTCAGGCTCCCATCTGTCACGGTATTGGAGATTGGCCGGGGGACAGCG